>NC_072852.1:21522362-21614862 GCF_028858705.1 Grus americana | reverse complement strand
GAGAGCAACAATATGAAGTCTAAATAAATAATCACTATTATTCATGTCATTGCCTGGAGTTGGTCAGAAGTCATGGAAAGAAGAGTTCAATTTATTGGTCTGTGAAATAACTTGGGGAAAGGAATGTATGCAGTTAGAGTCTGGCTCAAAAAAAACCCCACAAAAACAAAACACCCAAACAAACAAAAAACCTGCTGTTAAATACCTCCTAGGGTGGGGAACAAAATCAAATGAAGTCACATTAATCTATTAATCTGTCCCAGGGTTGGAGATAGCATCATCCCAAATCCTAAATCACTTCTGGCAAGCCATCAGCACAAGATTCCCTGCTGTGTAGAAACTGCTAGATAGTCTGGGGACTTCCAAATGGCATTTGGCCCCAGTTGTCATCTATTATACATCTGTTATAACAGGAGCACTGAATTACAGATAGCCCAACACAAAACATCCAGAAAATCACATAACTTTTTCACTGTTTTGAGTTTTCAGACTCAAAACAGTGAAACCCAGAGTCCTCCATCAGGACACGGAGCTTGTTATTCTCGTACAAATACTATGCACTACTTAGGAGTGGTCTATTCTTAAACCCATTATAGTTATTTTACTCTCATGTAAATAGCAACAGACACAAGTGTTTACAAATGAGACTTTGCTCCCATATCCTTGTAAATGCCTTGCCAGCTTCCTGGAGGGAAACTCAGTGACGCAGACCTTTATTCACTCGAAGGCCTGTGTGTTTATTTGCAAACAAAACATTTGCATGTGATCCGAAACCTATGATTTGCCTACAGTATGTTGTCATCCCAACCATGTTTGTTAACACCAGACTGAACAAATTGGAGGCAGAACAAATGTCAAAAGTTCAATGGCAGATTGAAAGTCTGGGTGTGTCTAAAGCATTCACTATTGTTTATCAACAAAGTCACATATAATACCATGATATCCTTTGTGCCTATCCGGCAAATGAAGATGGAGACTAAACGATAATTGCTCTACTTCTACATGGTGAGCTTGTTAGGACTCTAGGGCAAATCATTGCTTTCTTTTCCTCTTTAATAAGACAAGCTTTTGAAATAGCTTTTCTGATTTATTTGAATGCTTGTGTTGTACTACTTAAACTTTATATTGTGGAATCACTCCTTTTTTAGGATTTAAGATTTTCCTATGAAGAACTGGCAGCATCACATTGCCTGAAGGATCTGACGGATAAAAACATTAGTTTGCTAAGCCACTTTACCTGCTTCCTTCTTTCATTTAATTCTTTTAAATGTCCCACTCCCCTCACAGTCCATGTATAATCCAGACCACACAATTTACAACTGCCGCTTTTCAGCAATCAGCGCTCTTGTCATTCTATACTAGCATGAACTCTCCTACCGAACATTTGAGAAGACCCTGTCCTACAAACAAACAGCAATGAAAAAGGACTGTCAAGAACACAGCTCAGGTTTTCATGGAAACAGCCAGGCGAAGCATGCTGACCCTGCTCTGGCATGTGGGATAGCTTGTATCAGTCTCACTCCTGTTGCTGGCGTGAGAAAATTACTAGTGATAGAGGGCACATACCTTAATCTTCACAGTACCTTAGTGTTCCTGGCTGCTGTATAACTAACACCCTTTTGGGGCTCTGAAGACTACTGTCAGTTAAGTTCTTCTAATTCAGGGTCAGTAGACTGGATCAAGGCACTATCGATGCTCCAGCAGGGATCATGTGTGGAACACCTAACTATGGTTAACACCTAACTAGGGATCCAAATTTCTTGGATGAAGGACCTCATGAATGTGCCAACAGGAGACATTGACTACAGTTGGATTTCAGGCAGGATTTGTGAAGCACCACACTTGGAATTAGTTTAATCCACAACTGGAAATAATATAGCTATGTCAAGGAAGCACTCAGCCAAAAATAGTCTTCCCAGCTACTTAGCCATAGTAAGAAAATTCATGCAGCACAGTGCTGCACTAACATAGCTATATTGCTCCTGGGACCCTCTGCAGAGAGCTGTACTGTGTCATAAAGACATGGCAGCTACTTTAAAGTAGCTCAAGTATCTCTCACGTGCTTATACCTTCTGAGGCATACAGATTCCCAGACTGCAGACGCAGTAGATGATCCATGCCACAGTGAGATGTCTGGAAGTAAGGAGATAAAGTTAGTTAGAACTCTACAGTGAAAGAAAACTCTTCAAAACCATCTTTTACGTCTGAAATACCTCAGCAGCTTCAGCTCAGTAGCACACAGATATATTGTGGTTTTGGAAACACCCTGTTTCTATTCCTGCATTTAGGCCAAAGGTGTTAGTGATAAACAAAAGTAACAGCTATATTCAGGACCCCACATATTCTGTAGACTTTGAATTTTGAATTTTCGTACCTTACCAATCTTTTGCTGAAGCGTCACACTGCAGTACAGAAACCTGTATCTAACCACTAAAAGCTATTCTAGCAGAGAAAATAGGATGCAGGGATGAACCTGAGAGAGGCACATCTTCCCAAACCTCCTGTTCTGTACTATCCCTCATATCAGACTAACCAAACTAAACCTAACTACAGGAATGGATTTGAAAGATGCGTTCTGTAAGGAGTAAAATGTTTCTAACAACTGTGGTGTCATATTGCTTAAACTTACATTTTGCATTGCAGCATCTTGAGGGTCCAACAGAGAATGGAGGACATTGACTTTCTGCTGGTTTTATACACAGTAAGACAAAGGTTTTGACTGTATCTTTAGACACAGCTGAGTAACAAGGGAGAATTTCAGAAGTCTGCAGAAAAAAAACCAGAAAAGATAAATACAGAAAGGAACAAAATCTAGAGAAACAGGAATATGTAATCACCTGTATCTTAGGCAAAGATTCTCATTGCACAGCTAGTCTAAAGAAATGGGACTGCCATGGTGTTACCCCACCACCTCTTCTCGTTGTCCCCTAAGAGAATCCAGATGCTACAATTGCATGTTCAGTGTTGACTGTTGAGGTGTTACTGTTCTAGTGATACACCTGTCTGATCCGGCCCCACTTTGCCTCAACTTTTCACCAGAGAAACACTATTGGATTTGGGTGCAAAGCAGGAGCTAAGCATAGTTTTGTCCTTGCCAGTAGCATTGTCATAATAGTTTGGCATTTCACATTAAAAAAAAAAAAAAAAAAGCGTGAGATATCTATGGAGCTGAGGTACCTGTGGTGAGCTAGTGAATTAATAAGGAATTGCAGGACTGCCATTTTGAATTTGAGAACCAATTTCACCATTCTGCCTTTGAAGCTTTTAGCTTATTCTCCTTGTATTGGAACTAGACCTGCATCTTCAGGTTTCTCTTCAACTTGTTTCTGCTAATATGTTTTTATATTATTCTTGTTTCTTGCTCCCTGTTTCCTGATCATCCTTTCTCTCCCACCTCCTTTATTAAGTTTTCTACTGACAGAATGATTTTCAGGCCTTGAAGCCTGGAAGAGGTTTCTAAACACTTGAAAAGATTCACCTTCAATTTTGCTAGGCAATGAAACTATAGAGACACATATGTGGAGAAGTGCTAGATCCTCTTTTATCCTCTCAGCCAAGAAGTCCATTTGTATAGGTTGGTCAGACCCTTTAGTAAATTATTGCTATGCTACGTGTCCTAATAGAAGTAAATTTTATCCTGTATATTCTGACAGGTCCTTCTGACAGGACCTCCTTTTATCTAGACTGCCTATTTTAAAATAATTATAATTGCCTGGAAGTTAATGTACCTTTCTTATGAAGCTATTATTCTTAACATTTCCAGAATGAAAAACATATATACTCTAAGTTCTACTTCTGTACTTGTCCATGTTTCAGATTCAGATCAAATCAAAGGGAAGTCTAAGTATGAATTGAAAAAACTCTACATGTGTTTTTTGTTTGGATGAAATATGTAATAAATTCTCATGAAGTCTACTTTAGCTTCTACTGCTAGAGCCACTGAGTGAAAAAACGTGAGGGGAGAGAAACAGGCACATAGTTTTGATTTTTCAGTTTATAGATCTACTTACAGTAAAGCTAGAGATAAAATTAAATCATAAATACTATAAACATTTGGCAGGCTTAGAAAAGCTGTAGTCTGAAGAAAAAAAATCATGTATTAATAGAGATCTAGCAAAGCGAGCAAGCTACCAATGTCTTGTCAGCATTGGGCTACTGCAGCTCTCCAACACTAGTAGTGTGACAGTCTCTACAGCATGCAGAGATTTTATCCAGAGAACATCAGTTGGTGTCACTCTCACTGGTTTTTCCTACCTGAAACAGAGCAAACATGAAAGGAAAGTGAAATGGAGAGAAGTTGTAAGTAGCTACTGAGTTTAAGTTACTAAACCAGGAATGTCTCCATGTTCCTGTGGGTAGGTTTTTGGCCAGACTATGCTCCAATTCCATATCAAGAAAGGTATGGCTATGTGCCATACTTGTTTTCTTATTCCTATGCAAGAGGGCTTCATGCAGTAGACTCTGGAAATGACAGCCTACTCTAATAGTTCCTGCTTTGGAATTGTAAGGGGAAGGCATGGTGATGCATGCAATATTTGCCTGAGCAGCTGTTTAATGTCTAATAACTGGTACTGCAATTGAATAATGTAATACAAATAAATAAAAATCAGGGGAAAATCTAAAATAAAGTTTTTATTTGCCATGAAACCATAAAGTTAACCAGGACTTGACTCACAAGGTATACCTACATTACTGAGTGATGTAGTACAAACAGGAAAGAAGTGGGGTTTGGTTCACTGCCATCTGTGGCGGTTCTAGGACCACATGTCCACTTCATGTCTTTGCTGGCATTGAAGTTCCCATCACTTGCTGGTACTAGGTCCTCACCTTCCGTGCAAACAACACAAACTGCAAAAGGACCTTGCATCCACACCATGGGTGCTACTCACTCTAAGTGCTATCCTACTCTATCTCTGAAACCTTACATCCAAAATGGAGGAAAGCACTTTGAGCACGGCAGTGCTGTCCTCGGGGACATATCTCAAGACTTAATGTATAGACATAAAGCAAATACGCACCAAAAAGAGGAAACCCTTCTGTGCTTTGTGCAGCTAACATAGATGCACCCACTGTACCCATCACCTGCAGCACTGTTTGTCCTGCACATACAGAGACACTACAGTCTAGTGTTGGGTGGAGATTCTCTTAGCAGGTATATTCACTGTACTGTGGGCATGGCCTAAAGTTGTTATATGTGGTGGGAGTTGAGAGTTACAGGGGGAAAAAAATTGTTTAGGGCTTTCTAGACACTACAACCTCTAACTCATTTGTGGTTTTAGGAGGTCAGAAAGAAAAACTGTTGGGTTGGTCTAGTTAGAGCTGCAGATTAAGAGGTACCTTAGTGCAGGGGCTTGGACTTGCTGACGTGTTCAGATTCAGTGCTGGATCTAGTATCAATTCTCTGAAAACCTCAGCTGCATTATGAATACATTCTGTCAGTCTGTATGTCCCCTGGGGAAATTTAGACATCAAACTGTTCCTGCAGTTGTCCTGCACTGAAATTTCTCTCACGCAGTTCTGTTTGAGGCTTGGTGTAATAGAATGCTCATTAGAATCCATTCTCCTTCCCTCCTGGCTGACCAATTTTCAATCAAACCACAGCTATTCTTTCTGTATTTCTGTGCCAGGTTTATCTCATCATTTTATAAATTAAACTCTTTTTCTAACCAATGTCAAATGTTCTTTTTTTTTTTTCTCTTCCCCCCCCCCAAAAATCTTTCTTGGTCTGCTCTCAGGAAGCTGCTCCAAGTTATTCCCAGCACTTTTGCAGGGCGATGCAATTTGAAGCCTGTAGAAATCAAACTGCCACTGGGCTCACACCATGACTGCGTCTTTTGGTTGTCAGAAATCGAGATCATCCCAGCTGTGGTCCATTTCGCTACAATATGTAACAAATTTCATTTTGTTAATATTTGCACTATATCTGGGTGCAAAGGAATCATTATGTCCCTAATTAACTTATCTGATCAAAGTCAGCACAGTCTAATTGGGACTTCTCAGGTTCATTTCTGTTTTTTTTTTTCTTTTTTCTTCTTTTTTCTTTTTTCTTTTTTATTTTTTAATGTCATTGGGATTACTTGTTGAATGTGGTAATATGCTCTGTGAATAATGGTGACATGATCAGGACATTGTGGATGGAATATTTATGTCAGAGACCTCTGATGATGCCAAATGTCACATAGATTTGTCTTTTAATCTGCTACAGGACCAATGACATCAAAAGGAGCACACCTGTACAAGCACAAAGTAAGAGCTACATCCTGAAGTAAATTACATTTTTATGGTTTTAATCGCGGTAGGGAAAAGGTTACAAGGGACCAATTTCTTGGTGTATATTGAACAACAAAATTAAAGTCTAATGAAGAACAATTAACTCACTTCGTAGTATCAAGTAGCTCTTTTCTTTTAACTCTGGATTTGGCAATGTTAGCTCACAGAGGTGACAGACACCAACAGTGTAAAGGGATACATAACCTCCCATATGATTAAAAAGTTTAATATCTCATGTTTATTCTTTATGTATCAAAGCTAACTCCACTTAGAAAGGGGCTTTTGCAACAAAACACCACCATAAGTTAATCTTTGGCTTACACAAGTAAAGCAGGGAGAGAAACAATGTGTTGCAAAAAACAATTTTTGCAGAGAGATCTGTTTTACTCCTCTTGGTAGTGAATCCAACTAATGAAAAAGTAAATACAAAAAAATACTATTGAAGTATAATATTACTAACATTACAAACATTTTTTAATTGAAAAATTCACACTTCAAGTGACTACAAACACACTTTGCTCAGAGTAATTGTTCGCTCCTCTGGAACGCAATATTTTCCCCACTTTTCTTTAGTGCATCATACATCATCATGAAAAATCCCTGTTACTTATTATTCTCATTGCTCCTTTAACAAGAACGTCTTCCATGGGAAGTCTAACACTTGGAGCACTTAGAGACAGGCAATTAAAGAGTGACAGTAATTACAAGAGGAGAAAAGTTATTGCACATACTACAAAATGTAGAGACACCCCTAGAAGACATCCTTGCAACAATGCAGAGGCTAATGCATTTTGAAAATAGCCACCCAAATACTTCTCACGCTTTGAACCAGTTTAATTATCCTGAAAATGAGTACAGAATAAAGAATTTTGATACTCAGTTGTGAGAGGCATTCATGAAAACCTATATTCTCCCTTCCAATTCAAGTTCCATTTCCTGCCAGATGAACCATGAAGTGGTAACAGCTTGGGGCAACATTTCTGATATGAGAGCTCTCCTAGAAACAAGGCTTTGAGAGAGAGTGAGAACCAGAGAGACCAAAAGAGAGGAGTATACAATGGGAATTGATATAATAAAGGACATATTTTGTTAGAAGATTTAAAAAAATTATTTAAAAGGAGTTAATATATTACACAAATAAAGCTGATTGATTGCATTTGCAGTGCAGTTAAGGAATTTGAAGAGTGCCAGATCAGTATTCTCATTCTATAATGGCCATGATAACTCATCATATTTGCTTTCCTACTTGTAATCATATTTTATTTTCTTTACCAGAATTCCACAAGTAATTGCTGGTGGCATATAGACTATGTCACAGATGTTAGAACAAAAGATAAAACAAGTACACTGAATGTACATTTCGCATTTACACCCAACAAAGGTTGTCAGCTGTTCCTTCCTTGCAGCTGCTTAAAGGTCTTGCTGTCCTCTCCCACTGGAACGACTATCTGTTGAGAGACTGCAATGCAACAATGCTCTTGTTAATTATTTCATTCTGTTTAATTGTAGTTAACATCAAGCATAACAATCAGAAAATATGTGATATTAACTGTATGGAGTATTTTTCCCAAATGCAGTTTTCATGAAGCTGGCAAAAGACTTCTACATTGAAAAACTAGTCTGACAAATGCCTATTTTTCACATCAACCCATCAGAATCTACAGGAGAATGACTTTAGTTTATCCAAGTGGTGGCTAGGGCTAAGTGGAGCCTTTCCTTCCCATCTGTACCAAAAATGGATCAAAGAGGCAATTTCTAATGCTGTTTTTATGTTTTGAAATTTCACCAAGCAGACATATTTAAACACAAATTACTTCATTGATAGTCAGGAAACAATCCAGAATAGATGTGCCCAGGACACTCCCTGACAGTCATTAATCATCAAAACGTGGTCTTTTACTTAATGGGCACTGAGTTCAACAGAAACACTTCAATGCATCCCTCTGTCACTTTCTACAGTAGTTGTTCCTCCCAGCAGAGCTCCCACTGACTGTGTCCGAGCCAGGATTCCTGTCCCAGTGGATCACCTATGGAGAAGGCCCATTGCAGAGATATTCAAGCACCATGACAGAGTTGTCTCCAGACCCACATGTCAGGTCCATATCCTTGCTGTTCTGGCCTGGTTGAAATCATCCTAGAAACAGCATAGAGAGCGGCTAGGTATCCCTGGCAAATATGATACGGATGTGATGTCTGGTGACAAGAGCGTGTCTGTATTAGTAACTTCACCATCTCGTTCATAGTATGTCTATACACATTGATTCAAGCAGGAGTCTGTCTGTCAGGTGTGTTCAGACTGCCACAGTTCAGAGGTAGCTCTGGAGTCCGCAGCAGTGCTTCATTGCAGCAGGTACATCTGCTTACCTTGTCTAGTAACAATTCTCCTCTGGGATTAGTAATTAGCAAAGCACCTTCTAGAAAAAGCAGTGGTGAATCTTGCCTCACTTTGTATTTGGGGATGAAGTGACAACCAGAATAGTATCTTCAGTCGTGGCACTGCAGAGTTCCATTTAAATTAAGTCAATAGGAGATTTAGCTATGACAGGACCTCAGGGCTGGACCCATAAAGTATATGACAAGCAATTTAGAAATCAATCTTAGTTTACCCCTGAAAACTATCACTTAAAAATCATCGGTCTTGAGTGAAAGATAGGTTTTTAAATGCAAAGTTTATATTAAACTTTCATAGTACACTTTTCAAAACACTAGACAGCTGGGCAGCAATGAACATTAATTTACAGTTAAACAACAGCATCATTATCAGAATACTGAACTAAAACCCCTTATACAATAGTCAATAATTTAACTGAGAATAGACCGGCAGTAGAAAAGTGCTGGCCTGATTATGTGAGACTCCAGATTGCTTCTACTGTGACAGAGTGCCTGTAAATAAGTTTACAGAGCCCTAAAGTAGGAAATTCAAGGTTTCCTTGATACTTGATACAAACTTTAATAGTAACAAGTTCCCATGCTTTTTCTTGGTCATTCAGTGCCTCCTGCCATATTATGAATACTGATTGATGAGGTTTGCAGTGAAATCATATGGTGTCAAAAGAGGGAAAATGCACGTCTACACTAGAATGGAATACTGAATAACTGATAGTGTGACACAAATTACGTCAATTTTTTTGCATTCATAGATAGGTGATGAAGAGGACTGGGGAACTTTAGACACCCAATCCCTCTTGAAAGAGCATTAAAGTTGCATGATTAATGCCTCATTCTGAGTTATCATTTTCTTTGGGGGTTTTGTTTGCTTTTCAGGGTTTTTTTTAGCCCCACAGAATTTCAGTGACTTCTAGACTAAATGCGCATATTAATTTTTATGATGTTATAAATTCTTCTTATACAATATTTGCCAAAATTTATGAGGGGAAAAATAGTTATCCATTTGAAGAGTCTCTAGAGTGACTTTATCTTTCGTCAGGCACATTTCACCCATTTTTCCATTTGCATATTTTTCATGCACAGATTTAGAAATTCAATGTGTTGCTGTTGTTGCTGTTGTTTTTCATTGTTTGACAAATATGTTGTTTGAACACATTTCAACATTTTGTTATTCAGAAATTATTTTCAGCTCACATGTTTGTCAACTACTGTATGTGCAACATGTTAAACCCATTAATAAGACATATTTGATATGAATGAGAAACACTGGTTTAAGAGACATAAATATATGCTTAATAGTCAAGTAAATTTGAATGGATATAGTATATTTAGCTATAAATAATTGGCAGATAGGCTGTGGCCTAACTACCTTGAACTTTCAGTGTGACCGAAATATATAACCTTAATTTTTTCCTAAAAATATGGGATGAGTTAACCTTGGTCAGCTGCCAGACACCAACCCAGCCACTCACTCCCCCTCCTCAACAGGACAGGGGGAGAAAATAGGAGGAAAAAGCTTGTGAGTCAGGATGAAGGCAGAAATATCACTCGTCAGCTACCATGGTGGGCAAAACAGACTAGACTTGGGGCAAATGAATTTATTGCCAATTAATATCAGAGTTGGATAGTGAGAAAACAAAGACAAAACGTAAACCACCTTTTTCCCACCATCCCCCCCTTTCCCAAGTTCAACTTCACTCCTTCATTTCCAATTTCTTTACCTCCTCCCCCTCAAGTGATGCAGGGTGGATGGGGAATGGTGGCTGTGGTCAGTCCATAACAGCTCCTCTCTACTGCTCCTTCCTTCTCACACTTTTCCCCTACTCCAGCCTGGGTCCTCTCCATGGGCTACAGTTCCTGCAGGAAATATCCACCTTATTCAACATGGGGTCCTCCATGGGCTGCAGTGTGGATACCTACTCCATCGCCTTCATGGTCTCCTCCATGGGTTGCAGGAAAATACCTTCTCCATGATGGTGTCTCCACAAGCTGCAGGGGAATCTCTGCTCCAGTACGTGGAGCACCTCTTCCCTCTCGTCCTTTTCTGACCTTGGTGCTCACAGGGCTGTTTCTCACATTTTTCTTTCCTCACTCCTCTCTGTTCTGCCGAGGCTGCAACAGACTGTGTCCAGCATGGGGCAGCCCTGGCCTCTCCTCATAGAGGCCACCCCTGAAGCTCCCCGCTACCAAAACTTTGCCATGGACGTCCAATAAAAAATAATATTCAGCTTCAGGGTGAACTTTTACTCAATATTTAGTCTGAGGATTTGAAGAATAGAATCTGTATAGTCCCTGTAGTGCTGGTCTTCCTCAGCAGCACAGAGGGGAATGCTAAAAGCTGCCAGGGAAAACTAGCACTATGTGAGGTTGAAGTGTTGTTATATGTCCCCATAAAGTCAACAGGATACGATACTCTGGAAAACAACCGATGCAACCTAGATCTTCATGGCTGATACAGTAATGAACTCTGCCACATTTTTGACTTTATAAAGGGTAACAGTCACACACTAACAGAGGAAGAGAAAGGAAAACTTAAGTGACCAAAGGCCTTGTATGCTTCAGACCAAAAGGAGAGTAATAACTTGTTTCTTTACAGACTCCTCTAAAACGTATATATATAGAAGAGCGCAGGTTTGGATATGATTTATAGCTCTACTGGGTTTGTTTGCTTTTCTGTCTGACTACTGAGTTCCTCCTAAAACATATTTTTTATTAGACTACTTGAATTCTAGGAAGTTTCGTTTTCTCTCACAGGTTAGACTCAACGACATGGTTGTCTAGACTGCATAAGTGACCACAAACTATGTAAGTGAACACTAGCTGAAACTGTCCCATTCCTGCATGTGGCCAGCCCCAGGCTGGGTGTGGACTGGCCATCCCACTCGCCAGGCACCCTGACAAAGATCTTTCTGGATGCTTGGGAAGGTACTCAAAGCTGACTTAGACTACTTGTGAAGTCTCTACAGGGCTGAGCTGACAGGTGATAGACAAATGAAGGTAAACTATGTGCCACATCTTATCTGTCTCTGTCCTCTGTCCTGTCTACAAATCAAGTAGAAGCAGACTGGGGTCTGGACTAAGGGGCAAAGTAAGACCAAACTTTTTTCCTCTGAGATTAGATTTATATCCAGTCAACTGAACCTCAAAACTTAAAATGCAGCATAGGTGCAGCCAGGAAACTATTTAGAGCCTGGTTTGGATGCTCTAGTAAAGGACACAGACTGAAGAGATGTCTCCTACAAACCAAGTTGTTTACAGGTCTGACAAACGCCTGGCTGATGCTTGATGACTGTGAATGACAACTCACTTCAGAAGATCAAGGCAACTGTGAAAATGATGTTTTAGACGCATAGTTGCTTCTTTTTTATTTTTTTCACCACCTGATCCTATAAGTGTAACTCCAGTGACAAAGTGGTTGACATTAAGTCAAGAAAAAGATGGAACCACTGCATGACATTGGGAAGGACTCAGCCATCTGAAAATGCTAGAACAGTTTTAACTTCTCCCTTTCCAAGCCACTTGAGGCAGATATTCCTGAGGCAACACTGCCAGAGAGAAAAAGAAAAATATATTGTAATAATCTCAGCTGCATTATATACACTAGAGCCTGGTCTCTAGACTGGGAGTTTGGGGAACATAGGCTACCACTGCAGTGCTGGTTATGCTGGTACGTAACAGAAGGACCATCAGGACAGGCACAGGGGAACTTGCCTCTTTCACTTCATCTGAATTTATGTTAATCATGAAAATGGAAACCCATATCCCTAACCAATATTAATAAAAATAAAAGAATAATTTCCACAGAAAAATCATGTTAAGAAAATTAAAATAATGTGATTGAAATAAATAAAAACTTTTTAACAAGCAACTATTTTTCTCACTTAAGTCTCAGTTGTACACTGACTCAAAGTTATTTTGCATTAAACTGCTCTATTTGGATTTGTTTCTCACACCGTTTTTCCTCACTCCTTACTGCTGTCCCACACTTTGCCCTTTCCCGGAGGCGCCGCCATCTTGGCTGCGGGGCTGAGCCGTGCCATGTCTGTTGGAACTGGCTGGAACTGGCTGTGTCTGGCATGGGGCAGCCCCGGCCCCTCCTGACCGAGGCTGCCCCATAAACGCGCTGCCAGCGCCTGGGCCTGGACACCCTGCACCATGACACAGGGCATCAGAGCCAGAAGGCAGCTTCTGCGCAGCTGGTGACTCCTCCTGTGACTTTTGCAGTCATGAGGGAAAGCTCACTTGTGGAGACTGGGCAGTGCCACCCAAGCTATGATGAATTTCTGAACATGCTGGTCCAGCACCAAACACCTGTACTGCGACTAGGGCTCACAGTTGTTATAGTCTCCTCACCAGAGCAGAATGCCTCTATTTTACTGCTTTATCTTTGGTGGGATGTTACGTTTCATCCCACCGGTGCTTTTTTCTGTCAGAAGCAGGTAGCACTGTTGAGCAGCTCACAACAACTCCAAACATGTGAAAGCACTTTTTCTGATGACGATTTATTAATGAGATGATTTAATATGACAGAACGGGGACATCTTATCTGACTGATAAAAGACTGATTATATCTGCCTCAGACTGTTCCTACTGAAAAATTGGAAGATGAGATTTTAGATAAGCCCATATATGAAAAATAATGTACTTGTTTGTTCTAACAGAAAGTGAGCATGAGGGATCGATTACTTCTGGTAATACAGGAATGTGTTGGTCTTTGAAGACTCCGCATCAACCCCCCACCCTTTCCCTTGTTAAAATTAATTGTGTAATTTCTTAGAATTTATTTATCTAGCTATCAAGTCACACTTTTTTCCAGTAGCATCTCAATATTTAGAGATAAGTGTCAAAATAGAGTAAAGAATAAAGATGGTTTAACAGGTGAATATTTTCTTTTCTTCTTAATGCTCACTTATTGCAGAAAACAACCAAAACAATTCTTGTTGTTTAACAGAAAGCACAATAGCTCTCAATAAATAAACTAGATAAAATAATATAGCACTCCAAACATGAGCAGGTAATTTTTGCTTTGAAATGTCCGGACCCTCTTCTTTAAATCTCAGAAAAAAACTTACCTTGGAACTCTTGGGTCCTCAATTTTCTTACTTCCCTGACCCTCACAAGCTTTGTCCTGGGCCTCCATTTGGGAAAGCATTTAAACACTTCCTTTGCACTTAATTTTTGGATCATTTTTAACCCATAAAAGACAACAGATCTAAAGCAACTACTACAAGTTGAGAGAGTACCTAGGTATTCTCTGGAGTACCTGGTCAGCAACATTCATAAAAGAAAAGGGGAAAAGTAAAGAGAATCTGGACTTTCTGGTCATTAAGTCTAAGTACTATCAATTTCAGATACCACTGGATGACAATCCCTGTCATATGTATGTCAATCTCCATCTCACAAGCAGCGAGGCAACGTAACTCAACGGCTGCAGCTGAGGACTGCTTTGGGAATTCTCTGTTCTCCAACACCTAAGAATGTTTCCTTAATTTCCACCACAGAAAAGGAGAGGGGGAGAAAGTGCTCAGGAATTATTTTGTACAGATAGCAAATATACAAAGAAGATATTTTAGCTACTCTCTAGATAACAACTGAACTACAAAAACAAGCCCATTAAATGCATAAATTAGAAAGACAATTTCCTTGCTAGCCTCCTTCTCCTCTGACCATCATTTTCTGCCTCATTTATTTTAAGAGACAGAGAGTATTGAGAAATCTTGAGAAATCTCGGAAAATTTATTCACCTGTCCCCAAAAGGAAGAGTACTCTCTCTGTCCCTTCCTACTTCATACCACCCCTCCCCACTCCCCAGGAAGATATTCATATTTTTCACTCAACCAAAGTTAAGAGGGAAACTTGTCTATTAGGAGGAATGGATAATATTTTTGGATATTTTCTATCACAGAGCTCATGACTGGGTATTTAGTAAAGTTACAAAAACATCACAAGTGAAAAATGGCAGGGGAAAAAAAAAAAAAAGCATCATCTGGGAAAAGCACAATTATGGTGTCCAAAATCAGTGGGGAAATATGTATCACCACACGTATCATGGAAATATGTATCCCAAAGTAATCACAGAAAAACTTTGAGGGATGGGAAGTTCTTCCTATTTATTCTAGACATCTGTAATGCTTTCTGGCTTTCTGTCCTCTTCACAGATGAGCGTGAAAGGAAAAGCAGATCTGTCCCAGACTCAGACTGTTTGGATAGACCTGTATTGCTTGGAAAGCTCAGTCTCCAAACCAAGCATACATGTGGAGCTCTGTGCCTTGCATCCCCAGGTTTGCTGTCAGAGACCCTGCAGACCTGAGTGTGCTGGGATCTCCTAGGGTGTGACTCATGGCGTGCTAACTGCTCTCCATATCCTACCAGTTTGGTTTTTAGGGTGGCCTTGGGGTCACTGTCAGCAAGCAATTTGTACATTCCCTAGGCAAGCTATGAAACCTGTTTTGAGGAACCAGATGAACATTGAAACACAATAGACTGCTGCAAGTGGTAATCAATAAGAGCACAGGAACCTGGTAAAGCCTCAATTTCAGACAATTTCAGAACAGTTTTATCTCCAAGGCTAAGTGTTCAGGAGGCAGCTGTAGCCAAATACATAGTTCATCATTAAGGAAGAAGGGAGGTCCTCCTCCCATTCTTCCCCCTCTGCAAGCTTCTGCTGCTCACACAAAACTCATCTGATCACACTACAAGCTGGTTGAAATATAGTTGAGTAACAGGCAGGGCAGGGACAGGAACTGGCTCACGTGTAACCACATGAGAGTCCCAGCTGGCATGAAGGAAGGAAGGACCACATATGTGGCTGAAAGCAGAGGCAGCAGGAAAGAAGTGCAGTGGCAGATGAGGGCAGGGGAAAAGGAGGGAGAACATGGAAAGAGAGTATCTGCTAGCTGTTTGAATAGTTCAGCTGTCTCATGGAAACATGCTTATAAGGTAATTCCTATAGTATGTTTCTCTGCATCTTGGATATGTTAACTCCAGACCTGTGGTAGTTTTAGACCAGAGGTATGTTTTAAAGCCCAGACATTTATCAATATTTGGCAACATCTCCTTTATTCTTTTGTTTTAGAAATGAAACCTAAAAGGTGAACAGAATTACTTTTTACATTGTTTCACAGTTTTCTCTAAACATTTTTTCTTCCGTGCCTGCTGGATTTTGTTGCAGTACCCAGTGGCAAACAGCCATATGCCATGCAAATTTAATCTTGTGTTTGCTTGCTTGATAGCATCCTGCTACTTCCTCCCTGAGCTACCAGGCAAATTGACTTGACGCTAGCAGAGACCAGGGCCATAGCTTTCTACCCTCTGGAACTATAGTGTCTTCAAACCTGCCTTACCAATGATACTGATGTCTGCAAAGAACCCAGAGAAATAAATCTTTGAGGCTTGCAAAAAGAATGTAAATTGAACATTCCCCATTTTTCTTCTCCCTAATTCAGATCTGCATTGCTTGTTTTTCTTCACTTTACTCCTGATTTCTCCCCATCTTTATGTCTATTTGCATTCCACATATGGAAACTTTGGCATAGAAGAAAACTTGCTTGGTTCCCAGCATTTTCTTCAACCTATCTTCAAATTGCATTAATACAGATGTAAACTTGATTTTTCCCTGTTGGACCACTGGGAATCTAGATGGCTGATTTTGTTGTTTGTAGGACATGCAACCCTTTCTCTATACAGAAAAGCTAATGAAAACATTAAATATTCATATTGCATCCCTAACTGTCTAATAAAGCGAAACATGCAGTTATAGGTGAAAACCTCCAGTCTAATTAGCAGTAGCCTAATAAATGCTTAAGTGAAACATAGAACATTTACTGCTACCCAGCTAGATCTCTGTTTCCTCATTCAATTGTATTAATAATGACACTAATAAGGTAATGTTAAAAAAATACAAAACATATGTGCAAATATATATTCTTATTGTAAATATCTGAATATCAACTAGAGGGTACCTTTGGGGTTTGCTAACCAAAGATTGGCTTGTTCCATTATTACTTCTAGTACACATTCTTTGATGGTGGTGTTTTATTTGTGGCTTCTTCTTCTTCTCCCCCCCCCCCCCCTTAAATTGCTACTGTTTAATTTATCACCAACCAGTACATTTTTCTGTATTGTGGAAACATGGTAAAGAATACAGTTGGAAAAGTCTATTTCAGCTTTTAATTTACTCTGTAGCCCCAGAAAAATAATCCCAAATTTATTCTGTCGATCTAATGAAATAAACAGTCTTTGAACAAAGAAATTGCAAACATCATGAAGTCTTTTCTTTTTCTTTTTCAAAAATCTCTGCTGAAACATAGGTATCTGGTTTCCTGGAAATACTTCTGTGAGAGATAGGAAGGCATGGAACAAAGTGACTCTGTTAGCAACAGCTTCCGTGGAAGAACTAACAGTGTAAAACTAAAAACATGCTTATCCATTTTCTCAAAGGCTACACATGGTTTCAGATTAAGAAAAACATCTTGTAGAAACAGTGTGAAGGGACTTCTACCTTTTAAATTTCATGGACAGAGAGATGAAGGAATGTGTTTGAATAACCAAAATACCTCCAAACTAAATAAGAGGAATGGAGATACTTTTTTCTTTTTTTGTTTTTTCACTTCTCCCCGCCTTAGCCCCCCACCCCCCACCCCCACCCCCAACTAATTTAACTGCTATTGGAGCAAAGATTGGATTAAAAACTTGTCCTTTGTTCAGGGTTTTCTACAAGTGCCTATTACAGGGATTCTTTTCTCTTTCTCATAAGTTGATATCAACCCCTGAGACATAATTCCAAAAAAAATGGACCTGATGTAACAGACAATAATATTATTTCTTTTCATTGTAATATTTCAGTGTAAAGGCTTCATAAATTTACAAACTAATTGCCTCCGTTGCCTATCATTTAAAGCAACAATAATACTGATATTATGATGTCATACAAGTAGTATTTTCTTTTCTGTCATTCTGAGGCACTTTTTCGGTTAATTTTGAAGGTTTTATGTGCAATTGTAACAAGTCAAATGTTAACACACTGGAACTGTTGACATTTCCCTTCCCTTTCTGCTCTTATACAAACTGCAAGCTTTAATTATGCAATCAGAGTAAGTTGATTGAAATTTAATATTGTCAATTTATTGACATTCCTTTCCAATTTGTTTCCCTTTTTCATGCACTGTGGACAACTGTATCTCAGTGTTGAATTATTTATTTGTAATCAGCAGTTGTTTGACACGGAAACGGTATACCACTTTATCTAAATGAACAAAGAACAGATTGATGAGGAAGTGCATTTACGTAATGAGCATTTAATCTATATCTTTGAGAAATGCTTTAGGATTACTTTATCTAAAAATCACAGTGAGCATGACACTCACATTCTTTTTCCATTGCTTTAAAGTCTGGGTTAAATTCTGTGCAACTTGCACACTAAATTGAAAACAAAATATTGACTTTTCTCTCTGTAGAATTTCCACAGGTGCTTTCCCTCTTTCCTCTTCGTCACACAGAACGTACATGCATATTAGATTTGAAGCTTTACATACCATAGATCAACACTGATTTCCACTACAGGATAAAGTACTGAATTCAATACACACAAAATCCTCTACAGGACAACTGTTTTATAACAGGTTGTTAACAGAGGTCATATTTCCCTCAAGTGCCTTTTCAGTTAGTTTCAGAATGAATAACAATGCTTGGGGATTGTTATTCTCTTTAGTCTTAATTTTTTTACATGTTTACGCCATGATGATATCCCATAACAAAGAGAAAAGGATTATAAAAAGGAGCTACCACACAATAATCAAATTTGAGACACTAGGAGGGTTCAACTGAAAACCAAAGCTAATATTCCTATTATTATTCAAATTCATATCAACTTCAGTGACAATTTTACCTTTGAGGTTTAATCAGATTAGAAGGTCATGAATGAACCATATGACAAAGAGCCCTTGGATGTTTAATTGTTTAAAGGATCTCTACTCCATTTGAAGATAATGTTCATTGCAGATGAACAGGAAGAAGAAGGTTATGAGACAGACACTATAAAAGTGTGTTTAAAATATAGCTGGGGATTTACAGTATGGTCCACTGAGTCCTACGTGCAGACTGGTCTATGGGACTCTCAGAAGCCAGAAAAATCTCAGTAAGAAGTTGTTACCCTCATCTGTGCCTGCTCTGCACTAGGGTGACAGCAGTCCTGATCAGGGAAACAAGAAAGGATTCTCTAAAAGAACATTACAGGATGTTTAGAACACTAATTTGGGATGCAGCTGAGCCAAGGCGATGCCTGCCTCAATTATGTGAAAAGGGTATTAGGACTGGGAGAGACATTTTCTACATAAGTTACCAAACCAGTGGTCAAGGTCTCTCTGTTCCTCTCTGTGGGGTTCAACTCATTCTAAATATAGATCTAAAACAAGGCAAATCAATTTCCTGCTCGAAGTGGCTATTTTCCTCTACTGCCTGTAAAAGTGGCCTGAGGTGATGACCTCAGGTTCAGGTGTAGACATTGTAGACTTCTACACGTAGTATTATAAATCCCACAGAAAGTCTTTGTCACGGTTTAGCCCCAGCCAGCAGCTGAGCACCACGTGTCTGCTCACTCACACTTTCCCCCTGGTGGGACGGGGAGGAAAATCAGAAGAAAAAGGTAAAACTTGTCAGTTGGGATACAGACAGTTTACTAGGACAGTAAAGGAAGAGGAAAATAACAACAGTACTTATAACAGAATACACAAAGCAGGTGATACACAATGCAATTTGCTCACTCAACTGGACACCCAGCCTGTCCCCAAGTCATGGCCCCTCCTCCCTGGCCAGCCCCCTTTATATACTGAGAATGATGTCATATGGTGTGGAATACCCTTTTGGCTAGTTTGGGTCACCTGTCCTGGCTGTGTCACCTCCCAGCTTCTTATGAAAATTAACTCTATCCTACGAAAACCAGGACAGTCCTAATAAATCTGAATCTTCCTGAGGGGAAGAAAAGAATATTGAACAGTTACTGTGCAGTTTAAGTCATTCAGGGCTGTTCCTTATGTTCTTCATCTCTTCATGACTGTGAAGAGCAGTCACTCCACTTCTGGTACTGGAGCTATCTTGATCTTATAAAGAAATATCTCACCTCATGCATCCAAAAGTCACATCTGCCTACAACATCTTTCATCTAACCGAATCTTTCTATCATCTACTGTCATGACTGGGCCTCTCTTTTTCATCATTTCCAGCTGATAGGACCCAAAATGATCACAAAAATATTTCTGATAGTCAATGTTAACTGTAATCTCAATACTGCTTTTCTAATCCTAAAGTTCATCTGTTTTTTTAAGCTGCTTCCAGCTTTATGTCTTCAATAGCACACTCTTACTTTTGAGCTGAAGAACTGACAGCGGCGATCACATGGCACTCTGCAACTATGTGCACGCAGGCACATATGTCCCAAACCTATTATCAAACCATTATTTTTTGGAAAAAGACCTACCTAGAAACTAATTCCTGCAGAAGGCTGTCTCCTTTTCATTATTCACTGCAGGAAAACATACACTTTTCTCATCAATCTAACTGTCTTTGCTTTATCCAAGAGGATTCAGTCAGATTGCAACTCACACTGTTTCCATTAATGGGTGCATATTCACTCCTTGACTTTGCAGTGCTTAGAACAAGTTTTGCAATTAGTCTAGCAGTGCCCAAAGAAGCATTTAAGGAGAAAACAACCACTCCCAGTTCTTCTACCTAGTAATGTTCTACTTTGCACTACAAATTTTACAGCAAAATGAAGTACATATACTTCAAAAGACAATTATAGCATCATATGTTAATCCCACATAAATCCATTTTTATATGCAAGAGACAGGAAAATACAGTAATACTGTGTATTTTCACATGATATTTATCCAGCTGCTAACTGGGCATAAACTTTATTTTAAAGATAAATTTCTAAATAACTGATAAATATCTAATATGTGCTTAGCATGTGTTAATAAATGACTATTTTAAAGAGATGACTGCAGAATTTGACAGGTAACTTTATCATTTGTAACCAAAGACAGAGAGTGAGTAGAATACATTTTACTGAGGTGTTCATAATCATCCATGGCGCATACCACATACACCTGTAACACACTTGAAATTTTGATTAATAATTAATGAACCCTAAATAAATTATGTATAAATTTACCTTTAGTATAAAGTACAACCCTGAGGCTGATGATAACCATGAAGAATCAAGTATGAATCCTGTAACAGATTTACCTCTGTTAATCCAAATTTCCTATTAAGAAAATGACTATTTTAATTGCAAGTTAGGTAAAACAATTGTAAGCCTTTATTATTTCAACAATGTCTCCTTCAGGACTTGAAGATAATGATGATATTCTCATTTGCAGCCAGCTGCTTCCCTGAGATTGCTGTGGTAGAAAATTTGCTTCTTTATGCAGGTGAACATTTGTAAGCAACAATAGCACTCTGTAGATGCCATACTGAGCTTAAATAATTCTGAACATCAATGTTTAGGAATCACAGCTGCATATTTTTATCATTTAGCCAGTAAAAGAATAGTGAAGCAGACTGTTGTGATTGAAGATACTTCATTAAAAATGTTGTTCAAGGTTCTTTATCAAAGTTTTATGTTTCATGTTAAAAAATGAATCATGGGTACTTTAAATAGTTTATTTCCTCCCTTCAGTGACTGGTATCACCTGTATTGAGGAGCTGACTGCCCTGCAGACTTGGTTTCCAATGCTTGACTTTACAGACCCACCTGCTACACCGCATCTTATTCATTTTAAGAAATGAGACACCTTGGTGGTACCTACCTGCTTCATATTAAACCAGGGTTCAGGATCTTGCCACTTTTCCTACAAAGGCTAATTCGGAACTCACTTTTCCTAATATTCTCGTGTACCTAAATGACAAAAGATTTCTCAGGTTCTCCCTACACACAGTCCTATACCAAGGAAGAATAATGGTATTCATCCAGAATCACCCTCAAGGCTTTTACCATGGTGATGGAAACCAGCTGTTCGACTCCTGAAGTCTCTGGAGGCAAGCATACTTATTTATTTAAAAGGTATCTTGATTGCAGAAGAGTCAGAAAGGCTGTTATAGCTGATCAAATAAAGCGAAAATGATTTGCTGAATAATTTATTTGACAAATATGGGCAAAATCTGGCAAATACATTGTTCATCAAATAATGCTTGCACAACTGAATTGAAGAAAACAACCCTTAACAGTCATAGGCCAACATATATAAAAACCTGTTTCTGGGTCAGATTGAAAAGGACTTAAAGGAATTTCCTTGAAGGGACCAAGGGACAGGTTCACATAATTTAGTTATTTAAGATTATTAGTGCTATCCTCAAATTCTCTCTCAAAACCTCTAGACAGTGAAAGTCCATAAATACCCTAGTTTTCATCAGTATATTCCCTAAGCAACTAACCTCTTTCTACATTTGTCTGGAACTAATTCACTTTTGTCAGATCTAAACACCTTTGTATATATTTCACATCTAGGATCCACAGACAAGATTTTCCATGCTTATTCATGTTGAGGAGCCTGCTCTTAGGACATAATGAATTCCTGTAAGGACAGAGTCCAAATATTTTGGGGGCGTCCACTTTTATTCAAAGCTCAACGGAAGGAAAGGTGACCCCTTTTATATGATAACCTCATAGTTTAAGGATACAGGAAAGAGAACTTCAGTTTTTTCTTTCTGGGGAGTTAAAGCACTTCTAATTCTCAGGAAAGGGTCTTCAACTACTCTTGACTTCGCCAGACTGGCAGTGAATTAAATGACAGTAAATCTACACAATCATTAAAATCAATCTTTAGCCTTAGTTTCCTTCATTGTGAATAGGCTGAAAAACTACGTATAAATGTTCAGACAGGGACAGATGCTGCTGTGATCTGTGAAAGGGGCAGAAAGCAGTGTGACATGGCTGTGATGTAGAAATGCAAGCAGTAGCCAATTGTGCTTACGTTTCTCTCTTCCTCTTCCTTCAACACTGTTCTCCTCCCTCCCAAGTAAATCTATGACTAGTTAAGGTTGCTTCTTTGCCAGAACAGGTAAAACCAGTCTAGCTTTTCACTGTGGTGAAATTACATACTTTCTGTTGACAATTCATCTTAAAAGGTTGAAGATATAGCTGAAAAACCTGTTTGTTTGTTAGCACAATGTTTGTTAGCTCTGGACTGGATGTCTCATGTATCTGATGGAAGGAACATTAAAAGCTATGAGCTTTTTTCATCCAAAAGTCAATAAAATTATAACCCTGTTTTTACACTTCATTGCTTCAGATAGGGAAGGCCATTGGCCACGAGGGGCACTTTGAATATTACAGAGAAAGAAGAACTGGGTTTCCTTTTGTGGTTCATGTGGCTTTTTCTGGGGACCGTTTTGTAGAACATAATCATCTTGCCTTGGGTTACTTTTGGTGACACATAGAGGAACGCCAGGCAACACTGTACCTTTCTGGTTTTGCTGACCCTTCGATCTTAGAGAAGTGAAAGGTTTTGTGGAGCTGTGGTGCATAGCTATGTAATTAAGACCAGCAAAACAAGGTGAGTCCATAAACTAGTCTGTATGATGCATCAGTCTTATTTTGAAAGGGAGACTGACCTTTGTTTCCAGCAGCATGCCAACAGTTAAAGTTCTTCCCTTTTGCCATCAGCTGAGATACAGGTATTACAACTCCACAGGGCTGAGTGTCAAGACCTATGTATTGTAAACTGCAGTATGTAAATACATAATTTTTCTGTTCTCTGTCTCTGGAATTGAGATTAATATCTCAGATTATTTAAAGGAATAAATGACACAATGGGTTACATTCAGCGTAGGACTCTTACTGCAAGTAGTGTAAGAAAAGGAGGAAGGAGACTGGGAGCTACCTACCTTGGAGCAAACATCTTTACAGTCATCAAGAGGGAAAGCTTGCCATATATACTAACACATCTGGTAGCAGATTTTCTTATAAAGGAATATATATTAGGCAATGACAGATTACTTGCTGAAAGTAACCTCCTGAGCAATGTTTGGCTTCTCAACATCTGTGTTTAGTTGAAGATTCCAGCTGAAGATAGTTACATTTGCAGTCACTAGAGGCTGAAAATTGGGATTAAACGATTAATAGCTTTCTTTTATTACTCAGCTAGATGATTCATATCAATTGCACTAATGCAGATTTGCAAACAGTCCAGGTTTACATAATGATTTGATAAAGGTATAGCGAGTGTTTACTTTAAGGGAGGATTACAGCAAGTATAGCTGCATATTCTCTCCTTTTTTTCCTTCTTTCTATCATATTCTTCTCCCCACCTTTCCACACACATGCTGTATTTTTCAGTTCCACTTCTTCTCTTTCTAAGCTTGTATGAATGCTTAGAAAATATGCACTTCCTAAATAGGGAAGTCTGCATCTGCTGTATTGCTATTAACCATTCACTTCCGTATCTAACGTGACATGGACCAAGGGCAGGAGAAAGGGAAAAGAGTGAATACTATTGGCAGAGATAGTCAATTATTCATTGTGAATAATTAATCCAATAAATTTGTTCAAATAAATTATTTGCATTTTTTTTATTATGCCACAAACTCCTAGCACCATGCATGAAATATTAAAACATGGCAGGAAATCTACCATATAAAGCTATAAAAAGTGAAATCATAGATTATCACGTAAAGAGACCCTATAGCCCAGTCAAGAAAAATAGACACATTTCTTAGGAAACACCAGAAGAAACATCTTCAGTTTACTCTCCTTTTAGTTAAACAGACCTTTCTGCCCAGTCCCCAAGATTGAAGATATCTCTGTTTGTATTATTTTGAGTGCTGATAAAACCAGTTATTTCTGCTGGGTCCAGTGAAAAGAGTCATATATTTAATTGTTACTCATATTTGAAGTTCTTTTTATTCAGAATCAGAGTTTTGCCTACAGAGGTGTCAACTGCATTTCAAATATCTGATCACACCATTTAGACCGTATAAATCTCCTCACCTAATGGTCTTCCTGCATACCTTTTGATGCGAGACCATTACTCTGGTGTACCGAAACTGAGGCCCAAATTCAGGTTGTCCTGTGGTTTTGCCCTGTCCCATCTGACTCTTACCCTAGAATAAAATATGTTCAACTAATCTTTATCTGTGTCTGCATGGCAGACTGCCAGTAGTTGAAAACCAGTCAATGTGATGAGGGCCATTACAGCATCAGTGTATTACTGATCCTGAATTAACATACCCTGAGAAGATCCTGTGCTTGTGTTGCTACACTAAAATATCTACATGATTTTTGGATTGATGTCACACTGCCCAGGTCCTGATAGCTCAGACCCTGTGCAAAATGAGATTCTGTCTGCCTACAATGTCCCATATAGACATGCCCTTTGACTGACTTTTTCCCAAGATTAATTTCAGTGCAATTTCCTCTATCACAGACTTCAGTGGGCTGGAGTTTTCAGGGTATCTGTGACCCTTTTTTCCTAGCTCCTCTAAAGTCTGATTATAGTGCCAGCGCTACTGACATACCAGAGACTTGTCTACTCCTGTTTTACCACTTTTAATTCCAATATAAGTATTATTAAAAAAATGTTCTAGTAAATTTTAGTCACGGCACTCCTTCTGTGACATGTGTAGCCTCCATATGTATCCTAAAGACGGTTTGCTTTGACTAAAGTATGCATGTTAACACAACTACCACATGCCATTTTTACCTATGAAGCACAGCTCTTTTTGCATGTCATACATCTTTTCATCTTTCCTCAGCTGTCAGTGCAAATTGTTGAAGTGATTCAGGACATGGGATAGGAACCTGTGCTCCCTCAGCCTGCTCATGCCTAGGACAATAGAGTCCTCTTTTTTCCAGTAACTGAAGCACTCTGGAATTATTAACTTCCTTGAGTTTTATGTTCCGTTTTCAGGTTTCCAAAGTTCTCATTTTCCTGAATAATTACCATCTCTCTTACCTTCAGCAGACATGTACATGTGGGGTGCTGAATGAAATGGAAGTTCTCTCCTAAGTGAGGATACCTCACATGTTTGTTTCAGTCTGTTTCATTTGATGGTCATGTAGCAGAGAGAAAAACAAAACAAAACAGAACAAAACAAAACATAACAAAAAACACCAAAACCCCCACTATCACTGAATATCTTGACTAGAAGTGGTATCTGTAAGCTTATGGAATGTGATCTAGTTTCTAATGGTATCATCACTTTTCTATTTAGATTTAGATTTAGTCTTGGCTAACTTATGAAAACTGTACCAGAAAAAGAAAAAGAAGCATCAAGACATTTCAAAATACTCAAACTAGTAATATCAATCCAAATGGCAAAACCTAACCTGTAACAGGTTAAAGATTTTACTTTTGTTAATATGTTCAGTTCTTTATTTCAAGTTATTTCATATTTTGGGACATACATGTTACCTGATCCCATAATATCTCATGGAAATGGGAAATCAATGTAAAGTCACTAATTATATAATTCACTTAAACATACAGCATGAGCAGCTATCTGCCAAATCAAGTAGTGTGATAGAACAAAGTATCCCGTGTTTACTCAGGACATTAATTTTTCAGATCCTGCCAGAGAAGAAAGTTCAAAAAGTCATATTCCCATCAAGGAGTTCAATACCGTTATATATAGCTATAGAGAAGAAGGTGATGATCTATTGTCTTCCAGACTGTTTTTCCTGTGTACAAAATTCTGAGCCTCTCTGGCTGTCACAAAATTTACCTGTTCGGTTGTGCTGTGTGCCCTGTGGTTCCTTTGTATGGAAACCAAGAAATTGATATGGGAAATGCTTTATTTCCAGGTCTTTCCCTGTGTGGGATGCCGGACTAGTCCAGGCTTGTTGGTGCCGAATACAGGGCCATTATGACCCAGCAGACGGGGCCCTGGGCGAGTCCAGCTTGGGCGAGAGCAGGGATTGAGCAACTTGCTTATCTTGCACTGATAAGCACCGGACCTGATCAGGGGCAGGAGATGAGCAATTTGTTCATCTTAACAAGATGTGGTGTCTGACGGGTCTACTCCTTAATCAACTAAGTGACGCCTGGGGTGAGGGGGAGGAGCCTTCACAGCTTGACGATACTTTGGTAAAACTAAACAGACCACCGCTCCTCTGTACTGAACACCTTTGTTCTCTGCCACTTCCCCCCCCCCAGCCCCGATCAACTGCACAACAAGCCTTGTTAAGGGCCAATCGGCATACAATACCTGACTTAGTCCCACCTCGCCAAAAGTATAAATCTGGCATTTAGAATCCTCTTTTTTGAGGACGAGAACTCCAACTATCCGGACGGGTCGACGGGCCTGGACCTCTCTCCTCCCCAAGCAGGGACACCTCTTTGGTAAGATTTGCGCCTCCGATTATGTCGGATGTTACCCCGGGAAAACTATCATTAACAAAAGCGCTGAACTATTAACTTGAGCTCAAAATTGTTGCAGTAGGTGCATTTATCAACGGCAATTCCGAACTTTTATATCTGTCGCCTCAATAAATTACTTATTTTTCTTTTCAACTTTGCGAAACTGTTTCAGTGAAAGTCCTTAGTGGGGCTCTGACAGGCAAACGTTGACTCTGATATGTGGCTACACATATAATCCTTTAGACATAAACCGTTGAACAAGTCTGGGACTAAGACTGGACCTAGCCGCACCTAGGCTCCTCTCTGAGAAGGAGTTTAGAAAGCAAGGGGGTCCTTTCTGAACCTCGTGACTCAACGGGAGGGCCTCCCTCAGCCACACATCAGACTTGTACCCTTTCACGCGACACCCTGATGCAGAACTGACATGTTATTTGCTGTTGTAACATATATATCTAAATTTTCATTTCCTTCCTACCACTTCATGTATGAGACTGGGATTCATCTCCATTATCCATATCTTACCACAGACAATGATTTCTAACACTTTATTTTTAATGTTTGTACAGGGACACTTGCAATGGAATTTTTGATATTAGACTTTAAAACATTAACAGAATTTTTTCTTGGAGTTATATCTGGAGTCTTTGTTTCTAGAAAACTGATGATTTATTGATAGGTCTACACTATTATTATGACTAAAGACTCTCAGTTTAGGAGACACTCATCAATCTATTAGGTATATATAACTGGAGACAACATTACAAATGAGCAATAGTTCTTGAAAATTGTAGTAAAATATTTTCAATTCTCATACTTTATTCATAGTATTTGAAAAAAACCCTCAGTTTCCATGCAAGGACCTTATTAAAGTGGTCATCTATTCCAAAGTGCTAGCATCTCACAGCTGGCAAAGAGAGTACTTCTGAGATTTTCACACTTCTTTTAGCTACTTAAATGGAATTTGAACACTCTAGGAAAACCTGAGTACTATTCAGATGCTTAAATAGGAGTTGATAGGTGATAAACCTTTTGGAAAAACTAGCTGTTAGTCTACCAGTGATAGATTATCCAACAACTCTTACCCTGTAATTTTGAACTGCTGTTATAATTTTTGTCCAAAATGCATAATAGACATTTTTAGAGCTCAAATACTAGCTGTACGTCCTGCTTTCATCTGAGGTAGAGTTAATTTTCTTTCTAGTAATCAGTATAGTGCTGTGTTTTGGATTTAGTAGGATAATAATGTTGATAACACACTGATGGTTTTAATGGTTGCTAGGTAGTTGTAGTGTCTACACTAAGTCAAGGACTTTTCAGCTTCTCACACCCTGCCAGGTGCACAAGAAGCTGGGAGAACACAGCCAAGACTATGCTGACCCAGACTGGCCAAAGGGATATTCCACGCCATGTAACATCATGCTCCAGATGATATAACTGGGGAAGCTAGCTGGGAGGTGGAATCGCTGCTCAGAAACAGACAGGGCATCGGGGTGGTGGTTTTTTTCTGCCGGTGGTGAGCAATTCAATTTGTGCATCACTTGTTTTATTATATTAATAATAATCATCATAATAATTTCTTTTAATATCATCATCATCTTCTTCCTTTGTTATCCTATTAAACTGTCTTTATCTCAACCCGAAAGGTTTTTTTCCATTCTCCTCCTAATCCGCTTGTGGGGAGACGGGTGAGCGAGCAGCTGTGTGGTGCTTAGTTACTGGCTGGGGTTAAACCACAACACTGTATTATGTACTGAAAGACCCTGAAAACATCCTTGGAAATACTATGGTGTGACAGTGGAAATTTCATCCTCTCAAGCTTGCACTTTTGGTTTATACCAGTTGACAGCACAAATGCAAACCATTTTGGCTTTTCACAGGCTTTTCAAACCTTTCCATCAGAGTAGCAGAATTTATGAGCTAAATACTTAGATCAGAGTCAGTAAAACAGTGAGTATCAATCCTCATTTCTTTGTACTCTGCCTTTCCAGGTTATCAAACATACAAGGAAGTGCTATTTTAGATCAAAGATGCTTAGTTAAGAGGATCAAACTTCCCCCATGAACATCACAAACAAGTACAACAGGGTTGGGTTTGTTTTTTTTTTTTTTCCAAATGGTTAACAATGAGCAGAGTATGCACAGGACCCTGGTTAAAGATAGCAGTTGTCCTGGTGGGAGAACGAAGGAAGGATCAGTAGGATCGGTCCCTAAAAAATAGTTAAAAATTAAAGAAAAGTATCTTAAATCAAATGGTAGGGAGAGGGGGTTTGTTTGTTTGTATGTGTAAGAAAGGACACTTATTTTAGAGGAAAGACACATTTACAAGACAAAACCAGCATAACTACCGTTTTTCTGTAGGCCAAGTAATATCAGGAGGCTTTCCTGAACTGTCCTCTGTACCACTCTGTGGGATGAGTGGTACAGAAATAGTTGGTCAGTACAGTGAGCTTATGTGAGTGTGAAGGAGTGACATCCACAAAGATGTTTTAAAAATATTCCTTTCTGTCAAAGGGGAATACTATTACAGTGAAGGAATGCTGCAAAAAGAAGGAATATGCAAAGGAGCACCATTAAAGTGAAGGAGTCCGTTTGCAAAAATTTAGCACACCAATGGACATTGGAGTATTTATTGAGGTAGGTAAGTTCATTCAGGACAATCTGACAGTGTTCAGTTCCTCAGACGTACTTAGTGGCATACTTATGCAATCAATGTCTTCACTAGTAAAGCCCTTCCCCGCTTTCCCCTGACACCCAGACAGTCTTGCACGGAACAACTTTTTGACACAGTTTGACACAGAACAACTTGTGTTGTTATGGGTGTTTATGGGCCAAAATAATTAATTTACTCTTGACTTTAAAATACCTCTCAAAAAACCACCAAAAACCAAGTAAATAAATCAGCCCACATCATCAAAATCAGTATAGAGCTATGTAGAGTTGTCTTTGGTAAAGTAGAATGATTTCTTAAAATAGCCTTACCAAGGAAGAAAACACTTTCTATAAATAATTCCTAAGGGTGAAGTTACACAAGACAGCTAAGTCAATCACTACCAAAAGAAAAGGTCCTGCTCCTCCTCTCTTTTCATCTTCTTTTCTGGCCCTTTTTTTTTCCTTAGCCATTTCAGCTCAATAGTACAGCAGCTATATTTTTTTTTTTTTCAGGGAGTAAGAAGAGGGATTTTTTTTTTAACTGTTTTCATGACAAATCCACTTGTCACTGAGCTCCAGAGACCATATAAGGAAAGAGGAATAGTAGACTGCTGAAAGCAGAGGTGAAGACACCTGCCCTACATTTCATATAACTGCACCCTAAGTATCTCTGTGGCTGTCAGAGGCATCTGTTTGCAGTACTGTATGGACCTGACACCTTATATGTAATAGACCTTTCAACACACTTCCCTGAACCACCAATTATAAACACCTCTACTCCCCACCATATCACACTTCCCCTAGAACATCTGAATGTCAGCAATGTCATCCTTCTGTATTCTCTCTTTTAGTGAGAAAAAAGGTCTGGTCCCCTCATTATACTATTTGCTTTGATCAAAGAGATGAAAATATATCCTCATTATGTGATCTCAGCCTGTGTTAATCGCAGGCATCTTCCTGACTCCTCCTTAAGGATACACCACTTAAATAATTAGTCATGCTAGGGAAGGGAAAAGGATGGTGCTTTGGAGATTACTAATGTGCCAGACAAGTGCAGTTCTCAGTTGAGAAAATGGTAAGGTGGAGTGGAATGAAGAGCTCCAGTATTTATTTTCAGAAGGTTTTCACAGATTTCTCTGCCATTACACTAAATATGCTTTTGAAATTCATTTGTGTAAAATAATGTTGCTTTTTGCCATAGGTTGATAGAACCACCTAGAACTTCATCTGACTCTCATGCAAAAGCATGATTAACTTTAATTGGTGATGGAAACTGATTATAGATTTTGTCTCAGAGTTGACTCATCCAATTGCTTTTTAGAAGAGATGGGATTTATAGACCCCTGAGTTTGAATCTTTGTTTACAGCTGATGGGAAACAGGAATCCAAGAGAGTCTTACTCTTACAAGGGGGAGAAAGGTTAAAACTGGCAAGCACCTATGGGTGGCCCCAGCCATTTTAGAAGATGCAGAAGAGGAAAGAAAATATACTGCAAGGGTGTGGTTTCATCATTGGATTAACTAGTTATAAAACTGGGCTGCTGCCACAAATAATGTTTCTCCTCCCTTCTTGAGCTCTTGCACTTGTACAGCTACCAAGTCAGATCAACTCTCTGACTCAGGTGAAAAACAAGGGATTTATTTATCTGCAGTCAGCTCTCTGCCACTTTGACTCACTGAGAAGCCACACAAACCCAATGCTGATGCAAGTGATGGTTGTGAAAACTACCCTAAGGGAATATGATGGCGTTTCAGAAGGTCAGAAACTCTCAATATTATTGTCCAATGCAAATAAGTAGTGTGGTCCCTCCCCTCAGGAAAGTACTCGTTTGTTTCTCTAAGGAGGTGTATAGCCTCATCTAACTCATTGTAGCGACTTTAATTTCTTTGCATCATTTTGAAAAATTTATACTGTGGTTTGTTTTAATAAAAAGTTCATAAAACATATTTATGATTCTTAAGGATTTTGTTGTTTTCCCACCTGCTATGCACAGTTTAACAATCCTGGATAATCCAGAAGCCACTCAAATAGCAATCTGAGATATTTATTTAGACCCATACCTTTCTTTATTGAGCCCTGGATTCTGTGATGTACTGTACCACATTTGTCTTAGTTCATGAGTGTCACTCATTGCAGCAGACCATGGAGTAATTTTCCCAGCCTAGAGGAATCATGTGCAGGAGAAAGATATCATACATATTGCTATGCTACTGAGCTTCACAGAGGCAGGACTGTATCAATGCCCATGAGCTGTAACAACATGGAAATTCCTTAATGGCCAGTTTAAATAAAAAATAATCTTAGAATTATATTAATTAGCAATTTTGCCCAGGCTTCTGGCAGCTTTAATTAATTATGGATGCCAATAGGTTCAATGAGCTATTGTGGATGTCAATGACTAACTCAGTTAAAGAATGCTTTACAGGTTTGCTTATTTTTTTCTTTTTTAATTTGACCACCCTCTTCATTCTGTCCTGCACAAAGAATTGGTGGTGAAAAGGTTTTGAAAAAAGCACTTATCATTGGCAAAATGCTCCTGCTTAGATACTAACTTACATATGCAGGGAAATGTATTAAATCAGTCCTAATGTCACAGGGTAATGATAGAGAAAGTAGACTTTGAATAAATTTCCCAATTAATTAGGAGTCATAGAAGGTGATGGCTCAAAGCCACCTTCACAGCAACTGAGCAAGCTCATGCAACTCAGACGATGTCAAGCTACTATCTTGAAGGCTCTTTATTAAGACAGGCTTAATATCATTAACTTTACAAATCCAGCTTTTGCCTTGCTCTGTGTAATATGCTGCTAGCCTTGTAAATTTGTTTCTTACAACAAATTTACTTACTTTTCTCTCACATGTCTTTATTCAAGAAATTCTTCAGCTTCCTTGTGTCTATCTGAGACTATGAAGAGGTTTAAGGTCTGGCTAGATATTTTGGGTTAACATAAGTTAATAGTTATGTTTCACTGCTGTTGTGACTTGGAAGACCAAGACGATCAGACCCCGAAGGTGCACTCACAAGTCAGTTCTGTTGATAATTTATTTGTCCGAAGTTTTCTTATCCCTGAACTCTTTTAATCTGGTAGAGTCTTAGATCTCAAGGCTCTCAGATCAGTATGGATACTTCAAGTCTTACTGTGCCTAGGCATCATCATATCTGGTGTTTCCAACTTGCCTTAATCTTGGCAAAAATCACACTCATCTAGAGACACTTCCTTGGCCACTATGCCACTAGGCCTTCTATTGACATTTTGTTTTCCACTCTAAGTGTGCCTCAGTGTATTTTCTCCCAATTCCAACTAATTTGCGATCTGGAAAGACTACAGGGACTTTATTTTTTAATATGAGAATGAGTTTACAAAGTAGATTTTGTTTGTCACTATAGAAACAAGCAGTCCTTTAACAGAGGCTGTGAAGCAGCTGTTATTTCATAGTTGATTAGTTGTGAAATATTTGAAACAGAAGAACAAGAAGCTCCAGTACAGCTTAAGAATATACTGTCTCATTCCATTCATTAGCACAGAGTGATGCCAAAAAACTGGCATCTCAAGGCAGTATTATCCTTCCAAGTGCATAGCTGCAGAACAACAGTATGCAAATAATAATGGAAAAATAAGCTAGTTTTAATTAGCACAACATGGGCTGCAAATATCATTAATGAACTATGTTTAATTTGCTAATTCAAACTTCCAGCATGACAGGAAGTTATTTCAAACTCTTAACTCTATTCTCAAGTACCTACTAGTAGACCAGAGAGAAAAAGTTTGTCCCTGCTTCCAGCGCAGCCATTTCATGATGAGATTGGTAGACAATCTGAGTGTTTTGTCCTCTTGATTCCCCCCTTCCTTCCCAACTCAGTGAAGGCGTGTGCTGAAGGATTGTCTTGTCTCAACATGTAACTATCCCAATGGAAGGTTTCTAAGGACAAGACACTGATATGAGGCAATTGATATAGATAAACCCCAGAATCAACACAAAATAGCATCATGTAGAGATATTTGAGGTAGTTCCAGATAACCTGCACAGGGCACAGGGTAGTGCCATGAAGAGGTAGGTCCAAAAGCAGTAGAGACTTATCACTATGATGCTGTAGCTGAGCTAAATAGCGTGGACCTTAATTTGTCTCAGCCTAGAAGCCCTCAACCAACTGTAAGACCTTTGAAAGAGAAGAAAAAGAAATGAGATTTGTCCAGAAGGAGAAGCTAAAGCTGTAAGAGGAATAAGTCATTTTGGGTACAACAAAATGAATAAAACCCAGTTTCCTACTGATTTGTGTCTCACGGTTGGCTGTGATTTGACTGGAGATCTTTTCTCCTGAGTGGACGAAATCTGAGTCTCTCTCCCATCTTCGTATTCAGTCATTTATAACAAATGGAGAGCTCACCCTTTCCCTCTGTTGGAAGAAGTCTACAGACTATGTCTTTCCTTTACTCAGCTATCTATTTTCTCAATATTTGGGAGCACACTGTTATCTTCAAGAATCCTACCACTCTGTCAAATTTACTGAAGTCAGTTATCAATTAAAGGGGTTTATTTTGTTTGAATTTTTGCTTTTTTTGGTGGTGGGGAGGAGAGAGACAGAAAGACATTTGCATACAGAGGATATTTGCATAAGCTGCATCTTCTACAACTTAGGACATAGCTTCATTTAAAAAAAATGTGCCTTCTACTCTGAATGTTCATGATATTTTTAATGTAGTGAGTATGATGTCAGTATATACAAGCAACTGAGTAGTCAGCAAGTTACATCTGAACATTAAGACACATTTGAATTGCCTAGTTATTATGATAATAAGTTCAAATGGACCAGTATAGGCAAGTAAGCATGCGCAGACATGATAGCATGAGCATAAGCTGAGCTGTTCAAAGATTATGGACCTGTAACACCAGAGGAAAGATGTTACAGACTGGCATTCACACCAGAACCAAGGGAAAACAGAAAATTGATGCCAGTCAGAAAACTAATCAGAACTGAAGAAAGCAAAAATTTTATAAAATTTGAGTTAAATTCAAGCCTATTTTAATGTAGTAAAGCCACTTAATTTGATGTTGCTACACCAATGCAATCCTTTCATAATCCTTAGAGGTTTTATTTATTGGTATGAAATGTATAAACAATAATAATTGTCTGTGATATACAGTCATCTTAATGAAGAAGATACTTCAGCTCCACCTACTTTTTTTTCTTTCCTTTTTTTTTTTTTTCTTTCTGTTTGTACCCTGAGATAAAACCAGAAAAAAGATTTGAGCAAATCTTCCATCAGGAATCTGAGCTTAGTCTCCTCTGACAGTATCTTAAAATGTCCCTGAAACTTTTTAAGCAAACCAAGCACTACCAAGAAATTCCCAAAGGCTGTATCTTATTTTCAGGGTATCTAGAGCCCTTAAGCATCTTAGGTTTATCAATGTGCTCAAAAATTCTCCAGAGTCTTATGGATCCTCAGTTGTTAGGCATTGCTGAGTTGTGAGACATTTAAATACCTTTGTGTGTCTTGCAGTTCTTTTAGGACTTTACACCACTGAAAATAATGGAAAATTCACTAATTTTATTATCTGCTTATATTTATTAATGCATACTGGTGGATTTTATTTATGCTACAGTAGAATTTCTCTTCAGATACTTATTATTAAACACTGCAGGCAAGGCAGACTTATAATAATGGGAAAATAATATCATTTTCTGTTAGGCTAAAATTGGAAACTGGATGAAGAAACAATTTGCATGGAAAGAATATGGAAAATTATTTGCATCTTCTGGCAAAACACAAAACTATAATGTGACTGCAAAATAATTTATTTGACCTGAACCTAACAATGAAATCCCATTTGTATATTCCATTTACTATGTTAATTTGTCTTAATTACAAGACCCCAAAAAAACCCCAAACCCCAAAACCCATTTGGTATAAACACATGAAAACCTTTCAAAATTAAGTGCTTAGTTTAAAAATATGGAAATTAAATTACTAATCTTATATGGATCTTGCTTTCTTAAAATAACTGGTCAGAAGTCTTCCCCAAAGATTGAACTGTAGATTAACAGGTACCATCTGGCAAAGGTCCTTTTTACCAATCACTTCAGCCTGTACTAGAATCTACTATCAGTTATTACAGGTTTTTTACCTTCCTTTTAGCCACACTCTTTGATGTTTTTGTGGGTGATAAGGGAGGGAGGCAAAGGGGAGAGGTAGGTAGGTAGGTAGGTAGATTCATTATTCCTTTTTCTATGTAGAACTTTGCTCTCCACAAAAAAAAAACCTGCTGCAAAGTATAAACTCTGCCAAGACAAATAACTGAGTGTCTTCTAGCATTTAAGGGTTCCCAAGGCAGAGTGGTAAAGGCAGTGGCCAAAGATCTGCTTCATTATCTTACTGTCACCTCTGTAGCCTTGGGCATGCTGGTGATCACCAAATAAAATTAATTATTTAAAATATGTTGTTAACAAACTGTATATTTGTTTAAGGAGCTCCATGAAGATAGTAGAATGAGAGTGAAATTAAATCTATACCAAGAGGACTGTAACAAAAAAGAAACCTGCATTTTATTGATAAATATAGAACCCAGGACAATGGCAACTTGATGTAGGTAAGGCCTCTGTAAACAATTGCAAAAGAAATAACAACTGCCATAATTATCAAGTTACTTATCAAGGATTCCTGAAAACAATTAGTGAATTCCAAACCTACAAAAGGCAATTTAGCACTAACATATAAGTTCATTTTATGTGACTGGTTACATCATGATACTTTTGCTTCACTCTACAGTTAAACTTGTCACAAACATTCTTACTTTCCCATTGTACACTCAGAATGGAACTAAGGCAGCGTTTCAATTATTACTAATGATGAGTAATAAGCTACAGCTTATTTTCCCAGGTGATTTACCTCTTTTATGTGGTGATGAAGAACAACTTTAATTTTGTCACTGTCATTACCAAGATTTCAACAACAACAACAAAAGCACAGTAAGAAACTTGCCTGTATAATCAATCTGATCTTTTAATGTGCTTGGGTTGGCACATTTGACTCCAATGTATAGCCTTGAAATTAAAAACAAAGGTGTATTATATAGGCTTTGAATATCCCAGTCTGATGAAGGCTGAAGCTCTGAGATTTTTTTTATATTCCTGAAAGGCTATAACATATACCTTAAAACTAAACATCATGAATTATTTTTTAAGGGCAACAAATTTGTTTAAGAAATGCTTTAATGTCTAGTAAAAGTGAGCAAAATATACTAAACTGTTTAGGTGGCTAGCCCTGGTATTAGCATTTAAGACCAGTCTATGGGGTCTTGTGGGATTCATCCCAGGGTACTGAGAGAGTTGGCCAATGTTATTGTGAGACTTCTCTCAGTTATTTATCGATGCTATTGGGAATCTGGAGAGGTGCCAGTAAACTGGAAGCTAGCAAATGTCATTCCAGATTTCAAGAAGGGCAAGAAAGAAGATCCTAGTAATTATAGGCCTATATATGTCAGTCTTACTTCAGTGCCTGGTAAAATTGAAAGAGATTTTTCTGGGAGATATTGAAAAACACTTGAAAGACAATGCAGTCATCAATGCAAGCCAATGTGGGTTCATGAAGGGAAAATCATGCCTTATTAACTGAGCATCCTTTCATGACAAGGTTACCCAGCTAATGGATGGAAGGCAGGCAGTGGATGTGGATTTTTTTTTGTATTTTAGCAAAGCTTTTGATACTGTCTCTCACAGTATCCTCCTGGACAAAATGTCTGGCATACAGCTAGACCTGTACACATTATGATGGGTGAACAATTGGCTGAAAGATCAGACTCAAAGAGTTTGTAGTAAATGGAGTAACATCTGGCTGGCGGCCAGTCACTAGTCGGGTTCCACAGGGCTCAATTTCAGGGCCCTTTAGTTCTCTTCAACGTTTTTATCAGTGACCTGGACACAGGAGTTGAGTGCACACTAAGTTTGCTGACAATACTAAATTAGGAGGAGCTGTTGATTCCCCTGAGGGTAGAGAGGCCTTACAAAGAGATCTTGATAGATTAAAGCACTGGACAATCACTGGCCATATGAAATTTAACAAGGACACATGCCAGATTCTGCACCTGGAACAGTGTAATTGTGGATGTATACATAGAGTGGGGGGCAAGAGGCTAGAGTGCAGCCCTGCAGAAAGGGATATGGGGGTTTTGGTTGATGATAAACTCAATATGAGTCAACAATGTGCCCTGGCAGCCAAAAGGGCCAACCATATCCTGGAGTGCATTAAGTACAGTATAGCTAACCAGTGGGAAGAAGTGATTATCCTGTGATACTCAGCATTGGTGCGGCCTCACCTCGAGTACTGTGTGCAGTTTTGGGCTGTGCAATGTAAGAATGTGTTTGTACAATGCGTCCAAAGGAGGGCAACAAAGATGGTCAAAGGACTAGAGGGCAAATCTTATGAGGAGTGGCTGAGGATACTTAGTTTGTTCAGCTTAGAAAAAAGAAGACTGAAGGGTGACCTCATTGGTGTCTACAACTTCATAATGAGGGGGATCAGAGAAGGAAGTGCCGATCTTTTATCTGTGGTGTCCGTTGATAGGACATGAGGGAATGGCTTAAAAAGCTGCATCACAGGAAGTTTAGATTGGATATTAGGAAAAAGTTCTTCACTGAGAGGGTGGTCAGTCATGGGAACAAGCTCCTCAGGGAAGAGTTCATGGCCTGTTGGTGTTCAAGAGATGTTTGTACAATACTCTTAGATCTATGGTTTAACATTTAGGTTGCCCTGTGCAGAATCAGGGGTTGGATCTTCTTGAGTGCCTTCCAAATCAAGATATTATATGATTCTGTGATTCTAGTGGAAGTCCGTACATTTCAGGAATTTGCACTCAGCAATTTTTAGTTGTCTGCTTTTTTTCTCTTTTTTTTATTTTTTTTTTTTATTTTTCTGGGATGCTGTTCATGTGGGAAAGACTCTATAGCTTTTCTGAATCTTCTAGGGAAGAAAATCTCTCTGTAAATATGCTGCTCTAATGAAAGGAGAATTGAGACAGAGAAAGAAATGCAAAAGACCAAGGTCTTGATCTGGAAAGGGAGTGTATTTTAATCCCTACAGGGATTAAAGTCTTCCCACATGATGAACAAGCTTTTAATGGGACAGGGAAAGTTCAGTGATGCATTACTAGCCACATCCCATGAACTGATACTTTTTATGTTCAGCTTCTGAGTCACAGATTAGTCAGTCAGTAACCAAAGGAATCTGGAAAACTCTTGCTCAGCTGCAGATAACAGACATTCAAAAAGCACAAGACTTATCTAGTCCAAGTCTTGACCAATATGGAGTATTAAATACTCCAGCAATTTTTCCAATCCAAATTTAGATGTAAGAGAGAGACAGAACTTCCCCAGCTTCTCTCTCAAGAGACAGTTGCACACTCTCATAGGTAGCAGAGACCTGGAACACACATTTTGAAGCGGAGGAGTTATGATATGCACTAAACTCAAGTATTGAGTTTAGTGCATAAACTAAACTCTTGCTTTCAAGAATTTTGTTTGTAGTTTTTACTTTTGTTCATGCCTATTTTTCATTGCTATAAAGCCTTCTTTATGTTAAATAATCTATATTTTGTTATAGTGTTTGCATCCTATAAATATTAGTAAAATCTTTCCATGTTCTGTCTTGGTTATGATTTAAACATGCTAGATATACTATAGCTCTTTCAATCTTTCCCCATGTATCATATTCTCTAGCTTTTTTTATCACTTGTGCATCTCTTCTTTCAATTTCCTTCCAATTTGTCAATATCCCTCACCAGCGGAGAGCCACACCCAATTGTACTGATTTAGATGTGTGTTCTAAACAGTTACATATCAAAGTATTATTAACTCATTGATTTAGGTGCAATGATGTTTGTCAGGAAAGGATGGCACAGTGGTTCAAATGCTAGCCAGGGCTTCAAAAGATTTGGGCTTATTTCTTTGAAAAAACAGAGATATCCTCTGTAATTTTAGGGAAATTCTTTAGGGTTAAGTACAAAGTCCTTAAGACAGACCTGCACTGTGCATTGTTGGGCAGGGTAATGACCATTGAGCAGCCCATGGGGCTATAGGTGCCTCTCCACAGCAGCATGCAGAGTTCTGTGGTTAATTAGGTTCTGGCTCAGGATAAGTATTGTATTCAGGCTAATTAACTATATTTCTATGTTTCTAATTTACCTTTGTTAGGTGAATTAGCACAGCCACCGTACTGTGCTAAGGTGGCTATTTGCTTCATTGGCTCTTCTCCAGAAGTTTCAGGGCCACACTCAGTGAGCATGTTACTCACGTATTTTAGAGCTATTACAGTCTCACTGCATCTGTGTGAATCTAATAGCTCAGCGTTCATGTGGTTTCAGAAATTAAGATGGGAATCTGATCTCCAACTAAATGCAAAGGTATTGGTCTATTTCTGGCAGCAGCCCTGGGATCTCTGCAACACAGTGCTGTGGATAACACAAACATGACCTGTCTAAAAGGTTGCTGCTACAAGTTTCAGGTAATTAATGAATACCACTCTTGGGCCATGGTCCCCTATTCTCTGGGCATTCAGTTTACCATGACCTATTCCCTGTTGGAAGTGTGTGGGGGGGGATAGGCTGTCATTCAAGAGGAAAAATGAAGCATAATGCACATCTGAAATCATGTTCCTCTCTACGATTGACATTCAGTTCAGGAAGTAACACCTCATTCTAGCTAGAATCCACAGTCCTGAATGCTGCTTCTTTTTGTAGGTACCTACAAATATTCTTTTAAAGAAATGTCCTTTCATAATACATCCAAGTAGTTAGACCACTTAGGAAAACAGAAACACAAGAACAGGACCTTAACAGCATGCAACTTTAGGCATTTAAGAATGACTAAGATATGAGGCCAGTCACCTTAAGCTTCCTATATAATTATTGCAAAAAGACAAGCTCCTCCAGGGGATTATTCAGAGCAGGAATTTAACTTTGAGAGACAAGTAAATTATATGCCTAAAGTTAGGAGGATTGAATAACTCTGAGTAACCTTGAATAGCGGATGCAATTGCTTGCCTTGAAGAGTTCCTAGCCAACAGTCTGGCAAATGTTTAATGTGAGACCAAGACCTCCTCCAGCCCATTAAATAAACACTATTCAATTCAGTCATAGGTGGAAGAGTGCTGGTGGAGTTCATAAAACTATGTGAAATGGGAACAGTTCAAAGTTCAAGACCTAGCCTCATACAGGAGAGCAGAAATTATGACAATGTGGTACAGAAGCATCTCAGCTGAATTCTGAATCATTTTTTCAGTGTAACAAAGTTTTGAACTGAATCTGATCTGGATAGTGGTCTCCCATTATCAAAGATGGACAGATGTGTTATGACTTTGTAACATCAGCTATGATGATGAGATGGTTAACACTGATCTTCAAAGAATAATTGAGATTGGAGGGACGTTTCCCCTTGCACAGGAATGGTCTTGTACCGGAGACATCTATAAGCTCTTAGGTCAATTCTCCTTTCTCTCTCCACTCCAATTTCTGTCAATAATTACAGCAGAATGAGTACTTTTCTTCAAAACATAAGTGCTGCAGTAAGTAAGCACATCTCTACCAAAGTTTATAATATTTTGGATATCAGACTACAGTTGGTTTCATCTATGGATGCCTCTAAAGTCTGAGCCGAAATCATGAGTTTTGTAGAATGTATGTATAACCAATAGAAAGAAATAAAGAAATAGCTAAGAGTGTGAGGCAACAAGCTTAACAGGAACAAAGGAGAAAGATCCTTTAAGCTCACAAAATTTCTGTTCTCCAGAAAAATCCATCACAGGTGTGAACTTGCATCTTGAAAGATGAAAAGAGAAGGAGGAAAGGATCATTAATATCCAAGAATCTGTATCTGGAGAGAGCCACTGATGACATTAATGTATGCATAGTAAAAAAACTTCAAGGGTATATAAGGCCATGCTTTCACAATCAGTAATGGACAAACATTACTAGACCACAAAACAGTATGAATCTGATCTGGATTTGGCCCCAGTAACCAGACTATAATTCTGTGAAAATGAAAACCAGTACACTCCATGGAGTTCATGCTTTTATGCCAGCTCAAGGAGGACAATGTTACACCAATGTTACAGTGTCAGACAGCTGACATTCTGATCTGGCCTTATACCTGCTTTTACAAAAAATACGTGACTTTTCTGAACGAGTTGGAAGCAGTGAGCCTACACTGAAGCAATGTTTCACAGCACATATCAGAAGAATTTTCAGTTTATGAGCTTTATAGCCAAATTAACAGTTAAAGGCAGAGTTCTGATAGGTGAAGAGGGAGGTCATCAAGATCTCAGGAACTTTAAAACTAATCATGAGAATAACACATTTTTAGGTCAGTGCTGCTGCATTTACAGTTTTGGAAGATGATTCCTTTCTTAGGGATTCTTGATTAAAGAGGTTAAGCAGTTGTAAATGTAGCTGGCTGACAAGTTTCTTTAGAATTGTATTTTATTACAATACTCAGGGCAATGTAAAATGTTTGTTTCTGGTATCAAATATATTTTACATATTGTATTCCCTAATTCCCTACTTCCCAAAATCTTTCTTTGCTCTCTTTCTTCTCTGTCCTTTTAATGGCCAGCAAGTTTGAACTCCCTCCTGTAGTTGTGGCAAAGAATAGTTTTTAGTACTAGTTAAAACACTCAGCTAGGAAGTTCAGTCTACGCAGAAGTGATAGAAGATTGATTTCCTTGCTGATGAAAATGTTCCCACCATTAAGTTAGTGCAGCCTAGAAGCAAGACAGGGTAGAAAGCAGAGCTGATTTCTTGCATTGATTCATTATAACAAATTCAGGTCAAGTAAGTATCGCTTTTAACATGGTTACTACTAGTAAAGTCCTTTATTGGTTCTAGTTACTAATCTTCCTGTATCTAACTTCCTATCTATAAGATAAATATAATACTATCCTCAAGTTATTGTCTCAAAAATATTTTCCTTGCAGAGCTATCATGTGGTTGAATATTCTGGAAATTTTGAGATGCCTATGTATTATGGCATGAGGGACAAATAAGACCCTTCAAGAGACAGTTAGGAAGCCTAGAAGTCCATGGTTCTCTGTGCTGCCCTCTCTCAAACCCAAGGTAATTTACTTTCCCTTATTGCTTTTCAATATTACTCCTTCGTATTGCTCTTTCATTTTCTGTATATACACAATATATATGTGTGTACATGTACAAAATCACTTGTTTTCTCTCTGTGATGAAATATAATTTCCTTAACTGCTTTTTGTCTTTCTAGCTTACATGTGCATGCTATCCCATGCCATTATTTTATATATATGTCTCTGAAACAGCTCAACAGATACTTGTTTGTCAGTTTCATTAACATGTCATTAATCCTCTTTCCAGATCATTAACAAAGATGTTAACTACTACAAGACTTAACATTGATTTCTTTCCATACTACTATTTGCTTCCTCCCATTCAATACAATGCCATTTACCACTAATATTTATTATCAGACATTCAAACAATTTCTTTAATCCACATTTTTTGCATGGGTTGTTTAGAATTAAATTTAGAATAAGGATATTTTGTTTGTTTGCTTCATCCTTATGAAGACTGAACACTTGCCTAACATCAAAGCCTAATTCACATACTGCATTTGCTCTATCTCATAATATTTTTCCCCCTTAGATAGGGTCAATTGTACAAAAGATGGCTATAGCAGATCACAGAATCACAGAATGATCGAAGTTAAAAGGGACCTCTGAAGGTCATCGTGTTCAACCCCCTTGCTCAAGCAGGGCCACCTAGAGCAGGTTGCCCAGGACCATGTCCAGATGGATTTTTAATATCTCCAAGGATGGAGACTCCACAACTTCTCTGGGCAATCTATGCCAGTGCTCACAGTAAAAAAAGTTTTTCCTTATGTTCAGACAGAATGTCCCGTGTTTCAGTTTGTGCCATTGCCTCTTGTCATATCACTGGACACCACTGAAAAGAGCCTGGCTCCATCTTCGTTACCTCCCCTCAGGTGTTTATTTATATTAATAAGATCCTGCCTGAGCCTTCTCTTCTGTAGGTTGAACAGTCCTGGCTGTCTCAGCTTTTTGTCATATGAGAGATGCTCTAGTCCCTTCATCATCTTAATGGCCCTTCGCTACTTCTCTCTAGTATGTCCATGTCTCTCTTGTACTGGGTAGCCCAGAACTGAAAACTGTAGTTGTGTCCTCACCAGTGTTGAATAAAGTGGAAGGATCACCCCCCTCAGCTTGCTGGCAGCACTCCTCCTTATGTAGCTCAGGATACTTTTAATCTTCTCTGTGGCAAGAGCACATTGCTGGCTGACGTGGTTTAGCCCCAGCCGGCAGCTGAGCACCACACCACCGCTCACTCACCCCTCCCCCGGCGGGATGGGGAGGAGAATGGAAAAACAACAGCAAAGCCTCATGGGTTGGGATAAGGGCAGTTTACTGGGACAGCAAGGGAGAGGGAAACAATCAACAACAGTACTGATAACAGGTATTCACAATGGGTGATAACAGAAACCAATTTACTGATCCCATGACCGACCGAGCGGACGCTCAGCCCATCCCAGAGCCACGCTGAACCTGCTCCTCCCCAACTGGCCCCCTTTTATGGTGAGCATGACATCACATGATATGGAATAGCCCCCTGGCCAGCTTGGCTCACCTGTCCTGACTCCTTGTGAAAATTAACTCTATCCTAGCCAGAACCAGGACACTGGCTCATGTTCAACTTCATGTCCACCAGGACACTCAGGTCATTTTCTGCAAAGCTGCTTCCCATGTCGGCCCTGGCCTGTACTGCTGCATGGGATTATTTCATCAGCCTGTTGAGGTCCCTCTGGATGGCAGCACAACCTTCTGGTTGTATCAGCCACTCCTCCCAGTTGTGTCAACAGCAAACTTGCTGAGGGTACACTCTGCCCTGTCATAGAATCATAGAATCATAGAATGGTTTGGGTTGGAAGGGACCTTAAAGATCATCTAGTTCCAACCCCCCTGCTGCGGGCAGGGACACCCTCCACTAGACCACGTTGCCCAAAGCCCCATCCAACCTGGTCTTAAACACTTCCAGGGAGGGGGCATCCACAGCTTCTCTGGGCAACCTGTTCCAATGCCTCACCACCCTCACAGTAAAGAATTTCTTTCTAACATCTAATCTAAATTGACCCTCCTTCAGCTTGACCCTGTTACCCCTCGTCCTGTCACTCCATGCCCTTGTAAATAGTCCCTCACCAGCTTTCCTGTAGGCTCCTTCAGGTACTGGAAGGCTGCAATAAGGTCTCCCCAGAGCCGCCTTTTCTCCAGGCTGAACAATCCCAACTCTCTCAGCCTGTCCTCATAGGAGAGGTGCTCCATCCCTATTATCCCTGTCATCCATGTTATTAAGATGTTGAACAGTGTTGGTACAAGTATTGACCTCTGGGGTACACCACTAGTTACTGGCCTCCAAGTGGACTTTGTGCCACTGATCACCACACTCTGGGCCCAGTTATTCAGCCACTTTTCAATACACCTCACTGGCTGCTCATCCAAACCACAGTTCTCTCATTCTCTCTATAAGGATGTTATGGAACAGTGTCAAAAGCTTTCCTGAAGTCTAGGTAGACAATGTCCACTGCTTTCCCCTTATCTACCAATCCAGTCAGTTCATCATAGAAGGTTAACAAATTGGTCAAGAATAACTTCTCCTTTGTGAGCCCATGCTGACTACTCCAAATCACCTTCTTGTTCCTCATGTGCCTGGAAATGTTTTCCAGCATTAGTTGCTCCATCATCTTCCCAGGGATCAAGGTGGAGGCTGACCGGCCTGTAGTTCTGTGGATTTTCCTATTTACCTTTTTTTAAGATAGGAGTGACATTTGCTTTCTTCCAGTCCTCAGGCAACTCTCCCAATCACCATGAACATTCAATGATTATTGGGAATGGCCTCACAATGACATCATCCAGCTCCCTCAGCACTCATGCATAAAATCCCATCAGGGCCTAGGACTTAAATACTTCGTTTAAATATTCTTAGCCGAATGGTCTTCCATAAAAACTCTTTGTTCCCTCTGGTCTCTGGGGCCTGGGACTCCTGAAGGCTGGTCTTGCTAGTAAAGGCTGAGGTGAAGAAGACATTCAGTACCTCAGCCATCTCCATGTCTCGAGGTCCCTATTCAGCAGTGAGCCCACATTTTTCCTAATCTTGTTTTTGCCATTTATAGAATCATAGAATTATAGGATCATAGAACCATTTTGGTTGGAAAAGACCTTTAAGATCATCAAGTCCGACTGTTAACCTAGTGCTACCAAGTCCACCACTAAACCATGTCCCTAAGCACCACATCTATGCGTGTTTTAAATACCTCCAGGGATGGCAACTCAACCACTTCCCGGGGCAGCCTGTTCCAATGCTTGACAACCCTTTTGTTGAAGAAATTTTTCCTAATACCCAATCTAAACCTCCCCTTGCACAACTTGAGGCCATTTCCTCTTGTCCTATCACTTGTTACGTGGGAGAAGAGACCAACGTCCACCTCACTACAACCTCCTTTTAGGTAGTTATAGAGAGCTATAAGGTCTCCCCTCAGCCTCCTCTTCTCCAGGCTAAACAAACCCAGTTCCCTCAGCTGCTCCTCATAGGACAGGTGCTCTAGACCCTTCACCAGCTTCATTGCCCTCCTCTGGACATGCTCCAGCATGTCAATGTCCTTCTTGTACTGAGGGGCCCAAAACTGAACACAGTACTCGAGGTGTGGTACCCCTTTGGCTAGTTTGGGTCACCTGTCCTGACTGTGTCCCGTCCCAGCTTCTTGTGAAAAGTAACTCTATTCTATCCAAAAACCAGGACAGCCTGACAGATATAAAGCAATATTTTGTAACTAAAATATAATTATTTTTAAAAATCTGTTTGATATAAATAGACACTACCTTCTGTTGACACCTTTGCTTTTTGAAACTTTTAATGGTTTGGGTAATTTTTCTGTAAAAGAAACTAGGCATTATAATGAATTTCCAGTAGATATTTATCCATATCCTGATTGTGAATGTAGGTTATCATTGTTCTGTAACATGTTTGTTAACTACTACATGATGTATCCAATAAAGACTGAACAAGTGAACTGCTATAGCCTACATTCTACCCCAGACTGGTGCATACCAACCCTCGATTCCACTGGAGAATTGTTCTTAAACAAGATCCTGTTTAGATTTAATATTTAAATTCTGAGAAAAAATTTAGACCTACTGTGCGTTAAGAAAAATATCAGTAGTACTAAGACTGTTTCACTGTCTTTCATTAATATTTTTCACGTTTTGAACAATACAATGACACTGTCTGATTTATGCAGCCCTCTACCGCTTTTGGCAAAGCTTTATGACAAAAATAGGTGAAATCTTTGATGAAGTCTCACCAAACAACATTTTTATTATATATAGGACTAATCATTTTGTACTAAACTGTTTTACAGGATTTTGTTAACTACTCAGATAATTCTGTGTGTGTCTGGCAAGCCTTAATTTATCTGACACTTAAAGGAAAACTGTGAAAAGGGGAATATTACTTGTGTTTTGGTTTGTGTGTATGCACATATAAATTGTGTGGAGAGTAAAGCAGAAAAGGTGAAAATTAAAATGGAGTAATATTTTAACATAATTATATACAGGAAAAAGAAACATGGGAATAAATAGAAAAAGATGTAAAGCTAAGGAATCTGGGTTTTTTACAAGCTCCTATACATAGAGGAACCTGTAGATAGGCTTACTTCCTCTGTCAGGTCTCTCTCAGCACTAACATAGTTTCAAAGGTCCGTGGTGTCATAGAGTCTCTCTATGGGGTACCTTCCTGCTATAATCACTTTATCAGCTGGCAATTTGTGCCACTGCCCCAAGCTTGCTTTAAATAAATGAAACCTTAGTGCCAGGGAGCCACACCGTTACCAGCACTGAGGCAGCCAGCTTGGGCACGGGTATCCATGTTGCAGTTACCATGAAGTGTGCATTTTGAGTATTTCCCCACAGTGGGATGTGCAGTGACTTTGGAGAGCTGGATATGGTTTCTCTTGCCCAGCTAGTTAGCTGCAGCTGATGACTTGATTACACCATAAAGTTATCCTCAGGAGATGAACATACTTGTTAAAAACAAAACTAGCTCCTTCATGTAGTAGTGGAAGGCTGGAAGCTGAAGCCAGGCAAGTCTGATTTGAAACTAAAGCATGTGTGTAAACAGTGATGGTGATCAGTTACTGCAACAGAGTACCAAGGATGTATAGTTCACATCCTGGTATGTCAGTATGTAATGGTAGTGGATGCCTGTCTACAAAACACGTATCCAGAAGTAAATGAGTGACACTGAAGACAGGTAATATATTTGGGTTGAAACAAGATGCTCTGATGGCTTGTCCTGATATTAATACAAGCAAAAGAGTCTGCTAGAAGAACTCAAAGTTCTGCATTAGCAGTTCTGACTGAATGATCTCTGAGTAATTTGAAATAGCCGTTTATAAATGTTACAGCAGTTAGGTTTCCAGTAGAATTTCAGTCTACTCTTGCAAAGATGCAGGGAGCTATTCTTCTGGAAAAAAGACAGTCCACTTCTTTTAGATGCAATCTCACCTCCCTGCTGTGTCATGCTATACCCGACAGTGTCTAGACGTCTGCTAATGCTCACTGCTTTGATGACAACTTATTCCATATGTGTCCTGTCTCAAAGAAATTACACTGCCTGAAACTCTGGCATTTGTTCAGGTTTCTATCTTTCAGATTGTGTATGTTCTTATTTTGAACCTAAGGACTCCACTCCTTGCTCCTGACCTCTGAACCGTTTGAAACTCAAAAGACCAGTTGTGCATAAACCTGACCATTTTAATGCTTTGATTCCATTTTCCTCTGCACCTCTCTCACACCTGTTTCAGCTAGAGGACATTGCAGCTAGAGGTATTTTTGACAGCCCTTCTCTTCTGTCTATACTGACTTTCCCTCTTGCCCTCCTACATTCCTGCCTTATTCTCTGCCCTCCTGGCTCTCTTTCCTTTACTCCTGGCCCCTGTGTACTAGACCTCTCCCTACCATTTTTGGTTTACTCCCTCCTTTGAAATGGGAGGGGAGGCTGGCAAAATAGGTGTTTCAGAGTAGGGGATCTTTGAGGCTGCAAATCCTCCTCTCACCTGCTGAGCAGCAGATGCTGCCTCCAGAGGAGCTGTTTAGACATGAAACAGAGAGAGAGGGCCTGATCCTCTTGCCACTTGCACTTGTTTTGCTCTGATGCCCTGATGTCTATGAAAGAGCAGCTGGGGCCGAGAAGGAAGAGGAGCCAGGATATGCAGTCCTCGGTTTGCTAGGATATGCAGGGGCAGTTTGAAAACAGCAGCGTGTTCCCTGATTACACCTCTGCCCTCATCTGCAGCTCTCTGCATTGGATGTATTTCCAAACAGGGCAGGCCAGGAGTTGCTAAACTTCAGGTCTCCCCTTCCGTCCCTCTCAACAAGCCCAAAACCCTTTCCTACTGAGTTTATTTATAAGTCAACCATTTTATAGAGGGATCTGTATTTATGCAATGACAGCAAAGATGTAAAGTGAGCAACTGTTCCAAAAATGTTTCCGTGGAAGCTTCTCAGCATTGTTTGATGCCCTGGAGAGGTTTCTGGTGCTAACATGACTCCAGCTCTCTGAGTAATGCTTTCCTTAACAATATTGCCAAGTGTTAATTAAAAAAGAAATGAGAGGCAGTTCTTTGACCTGGTTGTAGATCTGCATTAGAATTGTGTTTGCCAAGTCATTTTGAATTTTAAAGAAGAAAAAAAAAAAAAAGAGCAAGAGGGAGAAATCCTCTTGTGTTTTAAAAGCACACTGTAATTTTATACATTATGTATCATGCCCTGAATATGTCTTGAAAAGACAAAAAGAGAAAAGAACAGGCATGACCCCTATGCCGATTAATACTTTTCACTGGATATTAATTTGTGGACATTAGCCCCTTTTAATTGACCTTTAGACATATGATTAGACAGACAGTGAGCTCTGCTGACCAGCGCACATATAATTAGCAAATAGCAAGGTGAGATAGAACTGGTTTAATCTCATTTCATCCCTGAGACTTTATCACCATTTGGCCTAGTTCCCTTTATCCATCCAGAGATAACAACAGCTTTATTTGGCAGTGAATTAAAGAACCAAGTAGCTTTGCATTGTAATATAGGTCAAACAAAAACAGCACATTTGGTGTTGGGCTGCTTGACAAGCAAAATGCTTGGAGACTGGTGGGGGTGGGGGTGAAGCGGTTGCAAAGGACTCAAGAACATTCTCAGTCTGTAAAAAGTGCAAAAGATTTGAAAGATTTTAATTGGAGCCAGCCAGATGGTCTTGTGGCAGTTCATTGTGCCATCGGGCAGGAGATCAGAGTTTAAATTCCAAACCAGCTGGCAAGGACTTGGAGCAATGTGAAGACAGGATGTTTGGCCACTGTCCGGGAGGTTTCCCCTCATGATAATTTTCAACAACGACTCTGTTTGACTCAGGAGTGAGAAACTGAGTGAAGAAAAGTAAAAAACTGAGTGAAAGAAAGTGAACCCTGTTTCATCTCCTGTCTCCACATGAGTACTAGCACTGCTAACACTCATGTGAAACAGGAGAAATAGATTATATCAGAGATCTTCTCCCACACCCCAAGTGATCTTTTCAATAAAACCAGCTTGTTTTCTCACCTTCAGAAAGCATGTAAGCATTAGGTTATTAGATACCTACTGGTCACCCTGATTTGCCACACAATTTATTCAGTAAGCAGCCCAGAATTGATTGAATCACTTCCATGATTTTCAAGATTCATATAATCATCTTTCCCTGTGGGCTACAACTGTACTAACTCATTTGATATTGCATTAGGTTATTTCAGGACATGCTTCATCACATGGAACTAAAAATATCCCAGTGCCTCATAAAGCACTTAGCAGGTTTTATTAGAATTTTGAGCTACATCATTTCTTTAAAAGTGGGTGGGTGCAGGTATTATTCATGAGTAGCAGATAAGGTACAGTTCCCACTAGTACAAGCTCTTGCAGCCTCCATTTCACCAGTGACCGTACTCAGCAATCTGCCCCAGACAAGAATGCTGCAAGTGACTTTTGGGCTTTCTCAATATGACATGCTGTTTACGCACTGATCCGCAGGAGTGTGTCAGAAAAATAGTGAAGGAAGGACTGTAGGTAAAGTAGATTTGGAGATCTTGTTTTGATTTGATTGTTAGCATAACAAAATTAAATTCCCTTCTCTGATGGGGAGGGATGGAAAGGGAAATAACAGTTTATTATCTTTGATCTATTGCTGGGACAATCTAATTAGTGGGACTTACACCAATGATCACCAAAGAGAACTATCTCTTACCCAACGGGAAAGCACTCTTTGCCTTCACTTTCCTCAAAGAACTTCTTGGAAAGAAATCTTTAACTTGATAGGTAAGGGGCCAATTGCTGACCCAGAGCTTCACCAGGGAGATTGCATCTGGGACATATGGCTCTTTGGAGATTAGTCCTTTACCGACTGACAGCCAGAATAACTATGTTGTGACCTTAGCTGGAGGGGATGCACTGAGCCCTTCACAGTCGCAAACGCGGTCTGGCACTTAGTGCTTCACGTGTGTATGGATGCAAAGCATAAATGTAGGTTGAAATTACAAGCACAAGCCATAATGGTGATTCTGAGATCATGTGGAAAAACACTGAATTTTCCCACACCCAGGTGCACTAAAAGAAGCAATATCAGCTTCCTAATTTACACCAGAGCAGCTAAGTAGTGATACCAGTGCTATGTCTGCACAAGCACAATTGATTACATGGATGGAAATTAATGGGGCCAGAGGTTCTGTCTCTAACTCTAGTTGAAGGAGCTGTGTAATGGAGTAGACAATGTTCTTCAGGTATACCATGCATTGCTAGGAGGCAGCTTGTTGTTGCACTGCAACCCCTGTAGACCAATTTAGCAGAAAAAAAAGAGGGGAATACTTAAAGCTGCCCTCATGCATCCATGCATGCTTTCAATAGAGAACTAGGCTACAAAAAACTGACAGGACAGGAACAACAGAAACAAATTTAGGATGGAACTTTAATTTGTAATCACACTACTGAGACTGCAAAATAAAACACACAAAAAAAAAGACAGCTGTGAAATGCACCCTAGTCAGCCAGGAGTAGTAATGCAATTTTTGGAATCCAAGGAAGCTGAGTTATTTTGACTGATTTTCCTATTTCAAGAAATGATTATGTTTATTTGGCCAAGTCTGATATCTTGGTGACCTCTGATATTTTAGTGTAATCTTTGCTCACATATATATTAAACAAAAAAAATCTCTCTGGAATACAGAGAAAGATTTTTTAAATTATTATGCCAATAAAGCCCCTGTTCTTTCAAATTTTACTTCTACTGTTGTTTCTGAGAATTGGAGAGCAAAGGAGTATGTATAAGGAGTTTAATGCCTGTTAGCCTCTGATAAGTTATTAATCATTAGACCACTAGATTTCAGAATTATGTTCTTCAATCAGAATAAGCAGATAGATTTAGGCTGATAGTTTTGATACCACACACACATAATCCAAGGGGTTTATGGAGCTTCTTACATTGCCCTGTGCAAATACGGTGTAAATACCATTCAGCAAACCGCACATGTTTAGAAAGATGACACATACACATGGTAGTAATAGATAGTAATGTTTTTCTCCAACAAAGTGGCACATTTCTGGTTTATGTGAAAATGTCATCTGTAGATAGAGATACATTTAGGATATTGAAATCCTCAGTGACTAAAGAGAATCAAAGAAAACTATGCTACAGTCAGACTTGCCTTGAAAAGCTAAGAAATGTGTCTGATAATCTGAATTGCTAGGTTCATTCTCTCTGAGTCTATCAGACAACATGTATGGAACTGCTGCATCAGCTCACACAAAAGTAGAATTTGAAATATGACTTTAAGAAGAAACACAAACAGAAAGAGATTAATTACACAAATATATAGTCATTATGAAAAGAAAGAATTGACCCTTCCAAATATATTTCCAATTTTTAAGTTAAAATATCTTCGAACAAATTTTTATCCCTCTCTTTTGCTAACATTCAGATAAACTAATGACATTTCCATGAATGATTCCAGAAAAATAATATCCGGGGTGCAGATTTTAATCATAGAACAAAATATATTTCATGATATAAGAACTGTCTAACTTTAGGGAGGGGGTTCAACTTCCAGACTAAGAGACATAGAGCATCCACCATAGCCACCTTAGGTCATTTGAGATGCCTTACAGCATCACACTGAGCTTCCAGTTTCTACTCCTGTAAATCCTGTAAGAAATAGACCATGTAGCTAATTCTTGAAGTTCATTTAGAAGATAACATAACTTTTAAAATGCACCAGTTTTGCAGATTACTTGCACAGGAAAAGCTGGCTACTTCTGTTTATCTCCTATATATATATATATATGATTGGTAAGTGTATAAATAAGTTTTAGCCTCCTGTTTTTGCACAGCGTGAGAATGAGACAGGGATGTAAGATGTCTACCCTTCTGAATCCAGCATTTGGTCCTGTAAGTCCGTTGACAGTGCAGGTCTGTAGCTTCACGCTCTAGTCCACAGAGTGGTCAGTCACTCTCAGGCACACGCAGCCCTGGTCCAGTGGGACACTGTGGTGTCCATGGTCTGCTTCCTGGACAAATTCCTTGCTCCTAAAACTGAAGGTCTGAAGTGTCTCCAAAATAGGGTTGGGTCTCAGCAGTGTAATTCAGACATATTTTTTTCTCCAAATTATTCATACAGATCTATTTGTTGTGAATCAGCCTCAAAACACAATAATTCAGATGACTGAAAAGAAAGCTTATTAAGAAATAGATGTTATTTTACTTCAGTCATGAAGCAGGAGGGAGAAGGTAAAGTGATACGATATAAAGGGAGTACAGCCATTAGATGAGGAATTTTGAAATGATACTGAGAGAAAGAAAGTGCAAAAAAAGCCTTGTAATGAAGTGCATATTTAATTGGGTGTGTTAAGGTGGCTACAGTCCAGATTTTTAAGAATGATTCGTAATTTTGCATGCCTTCCTTTTGGTGCTCAGCTACCAAATCTTAAATTGAGCTCTAGAAAAACCTGTGTAATGCCCAAAATTATCCCTATACATGCTGTACACCAGTACTTCATAAATGGCCAAAATGTGCCTGCACTACTCATGTATTTTGGTTGTAGGATGAATGCATGTCATTATATGATTTCTACCTTCATTTCTGCAAATGGCTTAATTCAGATTTTGTCAGGCAGTTCAAAACACAAGTGAAAAAAAGAGTTCTTTTTTGTTTTCTAAGCAATCTCAGAAAAATATCACAAAAAAAGAGAATCTGAGAGCTTTGATTTCAGAGTCTCAGAGAAAGGACAATTGTTTTAGGTGCATGGTCATGTCAAATCTGAGGCACATTTTCACTACTGAGTGGCTGTTCCTACTAGCGTTAAATTGACTCAGACCTGTGAGTGGCATTACTGTTAATGCTACTCATATGTATATCCAAAACAAAACAAAAAAAAGGGGAGGGGAGGAATAAAGAAAGAAAGAGTTTAAAGAATAATATGATGCATAAACAAAGAAGTCAACTTTGTAGAAAAGAAGATAATCATTGACCTGTGTATTCAATGTTGCTCATTTTTTCCAGGTAAGCCTCTACCTTTTGCCATCCTTTTGATTATAAAGTTCACTGATTCCAACAACCACTCTTGGAGCCAACGCTGCACTCTGAAATATGTCACATCATTTGAAGATGTTCAGCATAGATAATTAGCAGGTGACCTTTAAAGTTATCTCTAAAACTGTTCTAATTTATTTTAAAAGAAAAAAGTAATACCGCATGTGTAAGTCATCCATGCATCAAAACCAATCATCTAAAGTAAATTCCAGTTCACCTTTAAGTATCAAAAGCTTTAAGCCTATTTACAGCTTGGATTTACTAATATTTAGAGAAAAAATATAGTTTAGCAAATCCTGTCTGAAGTTACAAATCACATAATACAATGTTTGCTTTCTAAATGTCATATTGAAGGAAGCTTCTCTGGCGGAGTGCAGTACGGTTGTTGAATCCAATTTCTTAAGAATCCTTGGGAACCAGGATAGAGAAAGAGGTGCAGCACATTCATTCTTATGTTTAAAGCACACATTTCTGTAAATGCTTGTTTGCCTTCCTTTTAACCACAACTTTTGACATGACTAAATGCCCTGAAGAGTTATTTATTTGGATTGTATTGCACGTGTCCTCTTCATTATTTAAGATCCACAACATACTGAGGAAAAGAAATTTCCTTTGATTGCCTGTTTTTCAATCAGTGCTTTAATTTTATATATTTTCCACTTCAGCAAATTGTACTAAAAGTACAAAAGTGAATGTAATAACCAGGTAGTTTCTGTTAAAAAATAAAAATAAAGAAATCATTACATCAGGCTGTTCCTCCTCTTTTCCTCTCATACATATTGAAACAGTCACCATACAAATAGGAACACTCAAAGACATGGGCTTGTTTCTATAAACCCTAAATAGCTCAGCAAAAAGTTCCATTTATTGTGCCTACATCTTAATTATTAAAGACCCAAAGTATGCTGGAAGACATACTTTTTGATATAAGACAGTTTATATACTTTGAAACTAGAGACGATATGAGATGCTGTAAATCAGCATGTGTTTGCTGATAATGGTATTTTTATGAAGGTGGATCCTGTGCCAGAGAAGAACAAAGAAAATTAAATTGTCCATGCCCCTTACTAATGCCACCTGGATCTAATATCTTCTGCTTCTTTCACACTACCTGGATCTCAGATAGGAAGCTGAAACAGTTCTGTATAGTTGTGGTACAAAACATAAATGGCAGAAAAAAACATAGCTTAGCTAGAGACTGTGTAATTTTATTTTCTTTTAGTTTTTTCTAGTTCATGTCATATGCAGCTATGACATTTGAATACATAAGAGAGTAAGAGTCAAGTTAATTTGTGTTGTATAGCTATTAATGTGCTTCAAGTATTTTTAATTTTAAGTGATTAAAAATGCATGGAAAACAGTATTAAATACAAGACTAAAGTATAACAAGCATGACATACATACACCCAGTTGAATATGGCATGGGGATGGATTGGTTAACGCTTAAAATGTATGCATCTGTTGTTAGTACGGTTCTATGTAGTCCTGATTAAAAGCCCCAAGGAATAAACTGAAGTTCCCACTTGCCTTTGGGAGACTGGATCAGTCCTTACAGTGACCAATGGCAGGTCCTGAGCACTCTCAGGCACTGCTCTGCGAAGGGCATTCCCTCAGGGCTGGAAATGAGTGCTTTGCATAGCCTTGCACTGCACAGCCTGGGCTGCACAGTTCATACATGCTTAACTTTGATCTGAACATCAACAGGATTACTCATCTGCTCTGAAAGTAAGCAGACTCAAAGCCCTTTGCTTGGATCTCCCCTGTCGGTGCTGACTGAGAGGTCAGTTTGAGTTTAGTCAGGATCTACTTGTTTATCCACCTTCGCTTGATTTCCTGCGTGGATATGGACCATTCTTGAGCTTGGAGGAAGTGATCCTTGAAAAATACCACCTCTCCTGGAGCCCACTTCTCTCCAGTACCATCTCTCACAGGGTTCTTCCAGGCAGATCCACAAACAGGAGAAAGTCTGCTCTCCTGAAGTCACATATCAAAGTGAATCATTGCAGTGGATAACCACTTTGTTTAAAAAAAAAAAAAAGTATACACTGTAATTTCTGTTAGGATGGACCCATAACTGAAGCCTGTATAGACTCAGAACTACTCTAAGCTGCTCTGGCTGCTAATGGAGACACGATGGCTTGTGTCATTTGGACAAAAGCAGCAAGTCCCTAGGTTACTGGGTACGTCTCTTTTCCAGTAAGCACCAGTTTTGGGTTTTGATTTCTTCAACACTCTTCATTCTGAAAGGCAGCTGATGACATGGCTAAAATATTATCTGTGTATGATGTGAAGCACTTGCTTCACAGACACTGGAAGTCCTGATAGTTTGTGGAAAATATGAGCCTATTCACAACTATAAGAATTTCTGTACTGACATCGTACATGTGTAGAACTGTTTTTCTATAGTTATCTCACAAAATGTAGATAATGAAGGTAATTCTTTCCAGATGATGATGAGGATGAGGATGATGATGATGATGAGGAGGAGGAGGATGATGATGATCTGTGATATCTTGATCTCTATGATATACCATAGATAGAATTACCTATCACTATTGGTTTTTATCATAGTTATCATCATACCTTATTGACCTGTTTGATAGGATACAATCCAGAGAAAAGAGATTTCCTGACCCAGCTAGCAACTAATAATGTACAGGTTGAACACACAATATTTCTGAACACTAATAATGTACCTGCTGGGATGTCTATAACAGCTGTGCTCACTTTACACCCTGGGCTTTACTAATTACTTAGAGCTGATGTTTGGATGTTTAGTATTCACCAAATTATAACTATCACTTCACTAACTTAGCTGGATGATTTGTTGCAATACAAATTTCTGCTTCAGTTTGCACCCTTGCAAAATGAGAAAAAATATTTCAACACAGTGCTCTAAGATTTAAGTAAAGTATATTCAAATCTCTCAGACCTTTCCTCCCACTACCCCAGTGATGTTAGCTTTAATTTCCTTTCAGACAACCAACATTTCTGGTTCATGAAGTGCCAAAAACATTCTCAGTCCTAAACAAGTTCTAAAATACATGACACCAATGTAAGCAGTAAGAATAATACCTGTAAAAACAAATGAGAAGGATTTTAATGGAAACCTGTGCATACATTTCAGCATCTAAGAGCCTTCCTAGGAATTAAATTTGCAAAACAAATTCTGTAGTCTCAGTTTTCAGAAGAGTTAATTATCAACCAGCAGACCAATGTCTCACCACATGCAAAATGCTAGTAAAGTTAGAAAACAACATTTATGATTTAGAGTAAATATTATAGCTCATGATAATATGGATATATTCTGTGGAAGTAACAATTTACAATGCTCTTTTTTTCTTTTTGGCTATATAAAGATCAGCTGGATTTTTGAGTTTTGGTCTTTTTCTGTTTAACGAAAAGAACAAAACTTATGACAGCAATTCAGAAGGAAAGATATTTGCATTTTACTCCATCCTGTATATTTTCAACATAAGACCTCAAGAACAGTTGTACCAGCTCAAATCAGAGGGCTGTTTAGTATAGGATCCTGTATCTCTAAGGTAAGCCAATAATGGATATCCAAGAAAAACATATATAAACCTGCACAGGTACTCAAAAAGGGTCTATTCCTTTTACACTCCAGCCAACAATGGTTTAAGAGCTTCCTTAGCTGGTGATTGCCTGCAGATCATCGTCTTCAATTGACACCAGTGGATCTGTTACTATGAACTTGTCTAATTGTTTTCTGAATTCCCCAACATCCTGTGGCAAGAAAATCCATAACTGCATTATGAGTTGGATGAAAAAAATCTTTTCATTCTATTAAAATTGTCAGCTTGATGATATTATTGGATACACTTAATATTGAGGGGAAAATGGTGAATGCTTGTTTCCTATTCATTCTTTCATTTTATAGTCTCAATCATCTTTTTACTAAGTTGAAAAACTCTAGCTTATTTGTCCTTCATTCATAAGGAGGCTTCTCACATACTTAAAAAAAGAGGTTGTTTAGTTTTAGTTCAGCAAGTTGCTCCCCAGAATAATTTCAGCCTGACCTCTTAAGTTTTTACATCTAATTTGCCAGTGTTTTTTCTTCTTTCATTACTTTTTTAATACTGACACAATTTATAATTTCTAAACAATGTTCCCCTTTTTAGTAACATCTGTTAGTTTACCGTTAAAGTCCACCAATTTTTGTGTTTGTTTCTTTACATTTTGGTGCTTGGTTTTTTTTTCAGCCAGGGATATGCATGAACACTGAATGTGTTTAGCTGCTACTTTTAATGTCTTTGTAATTAGCATTCTCATTTTAGTTTTTTGGTTTGTTTTTTTTTTTTTTGAAGGTAAACAATACTATGTGCATTTTTATATGGCTCCTTTCACCCAACTAAGATAATGAATTTTACACTTTATACTCACTATGACAGGATGGTTCTTTAATAGCTACATCTAGAACTGTGCCCCTGCACTGCCTTGAATAAAATCAAGGATACTATGAGAACTTCTGTTCCTATAAGGTTTCTGAGTATTTTCTTCAAATAACAACTGAGTTTTGTTATTCAAAAACAGTCTCTGCACTATGCCTCTAAATGACATTTATCTTGTTTCCTTGGATAAATGACCAACCTAAAGGACCAAATTTGCTACTGCTGTTCCTTTACAGTTTTGCTAATCCCCCTTGATATTCTGGGGTCATAACTGCTATATGAATCAGATTGCCGGTTGTTTAATTCTCTGAACACTTCCTATTTGGGCATGGAAGTTCAATTAATTTAAACTGGGTAGTACACTTTGACAATATTATTCCCTGTAAGGGGGAATCCCAGCCTGGATCGTGGTGTTCAAAGTTACCTTGAAGGCTATCCTTCTGATGCCTCTTCAGACAGAGCTGCCTTCTGGTGCTTAAGGAACCTGCAGAGGGCAAGCCTAATGCTGTGCTTCCCCACCCAATGAACTTCCCATAGGAGGCTATTCAAAGGCCAGTAGAAGTAGAAGTAGTTCTTCAACTGTGATGTCTGGGAGACGGCATATAGATCATTGGGTCTCTAAAGCACCAACCATGACACACTGAGTATCCATGTGGTATAACAAGGGGATTGGGTCTTTGCTTCTGTCTTTACTTAATAAATTGCGAAATAATATAATTATATTATGAAAGGATCAAACATACGCTTTTGATATTCCACACAGTCATTTGTAGTACATTTATAAACAGAGGGTCCAGAGATGTTTTCTCCTCTGTGCATATGGAAAAGCACACCTCACTGTGTCTTACAATCTACATTAAAAGTTTACAGAATGCAGAAGAGGTTTTATGTTCAAAGTTGGTTGCTTTATGGACAACAGAAAGATTAATTGCTTGGTCATAGGGAGAAACAGAAACTAAAGGTCCTGCTCAGTATATTTAATTTCATCCTTTGCAATTTTTCAGACATGTAAAGTAGTTTCTAGTGTTCTATCTCTTCCCCCCCTTCTCCCGCCCCCACCCCCCCCCACCCCCACCCCTTCTTTTAAAAGATTTGACCTGCAGAGCTGTAATGGAAGAAAAGGAAAAGAATAGTGTTCCACCAACACAAATCTGGTGGCCAATAATATGTTGCAGCAAAAATGTTTTCAGACAATGAAGCTAAAGCAATCTGCTTTTTGAGTGTTCTTCCCTCTCCATAGCCCAGCACTTAGAATCATGTTGAAAAATCTGGACCTTCCTGACTCATGGATGCCAGTTTTCAGGCACACCCATGGATTTCTAAAGTCTCATTTGTATGCTAGACAAATTACCTGATTTGAACTAATCATGTACAACTTTCACTGTAGTTCAAGGTGCCAGACTGAATCTGGAGTCACCCAAAGCTAAATTATTGTAAATGACTCAAGAAGAGGATCAAGTGATTCTCACTTAAATGAAGCTAGAACACATTATCTCAAATTCATCTGTAATGTGCATAATTATAAGCATTTTGGAAGACCAAGGTTTTTTTCTATTTGCATCTTAATGTACAGAAAAAAGTGGAACACAGTTCTATACATTGTTTGCAATTGCACATAATATTTTTAATAGTATCTGTATCTGTTTCAGCAGGATTTTTTTTATTATTATCATTTGGTTTACTTCTTTTACTGTCTAGTTTTGTGAGGTTCTGCATCATTCCTGGCTAGGCTAAAGCATACGAGTCATATAGCATGCTTGGTTTTCAGACTCATTTTTTAAATTGTTTGTATAGTTTCTGTTCCTTGTTGACTAAGTTTTGTTCGTACTTTCGAAAAGCAGCAGCTGCCCAGTGTTGCAAAGGCCTAATTTCGAAGCAGAGGCGCGCAGGCTGAGCACTGGAATGCTGGCGTGGCCGGTTGGTGCTCCAGCCAGAATTCTGACTATTTACTGACAGCTGAGGTGACTATGAGTCTGCCCTGCATGAAAGGGGTCTTCTCATATTTCTTAGAGAAGAGAATTTAGCACTTATGTGCACATGTCTTTAGCAATTCTCTTCTGAAAAAGAGAGAACTTATGTTGGGTCAGAAGACAGTGTGCAGACTACACAAATGTATTATTTATGAGTAGTGCTAAGGCTGGCCTTTGGGAAACACACAGGCAAACACGTTCCAGGCCCTTAGGAGCTTACATGTCTAATAGCAGAATAGCAGACCTGACAAAACCAGTGGGAGCTGCAAACAATAGATGGAGAAATGAGAAAACAGACAGATGTAGTTTTCAAGATCAAAGGTAAATCAGGTACTTTGTCGTATGTCTCCTTCCAAAGTATTTCCTCACTTGGCTAAGTAATCTGCTCCAAGCCAGTGGAATTTCCTCACATGTCAAAAACCCCTCTGAAGTACTTTCACAAACATCTTGTCTTTTTTAGTCTCCAACTTGCACCATGTCTAAGTCCTCCCACCCATGCCTTTCCCCACTCCCCACCCCGCCTTGGATTTCACATCCCATGAAGACAAACTCTTTGTGGCTCACCAGTTCTCCCCAGACCTAACATCCCGTGCATGAGTAAAAGAAAAGATACTCCTCTGAAGAACGTCCATATCTGATCCCAGTGAATTTGGATGTCTGAATTCCCCCTTCTGTGTTAATATATGTCAAAAGACCCAATGGCTTTGACTGAAGAGTAATGAGGTTACGACACTCAGTTGCCATGTTGAAGGTCTGGGATGGCTGAACTTTCAAGGTTCTTATTTTTTACTAGAATTAATAATACTTACCATTTCAATGGCAAAATTGTATAGACGGTTGGTAAACCGTTAAAATGTGTAGACGTGGGATAGATACAGTAGAATACAGAATATTCTTAATGTTGTTTTCACAGTAAATAGGGAATATTTTATGGAAATTTATGTATAATATTAACTCTAGCGACGAGTCTTCAAATGTCAATAACCAATCAGAAGGCTTATAATATCATTGAAGCCCTGTTAAAAAAATTGCAGTAAAAATGCAGTGTCTCTTAAACTCCACAGAGCATCTGAAAGACAAGGACACTTCTCTTAATAGGCTGTCCATGGCTGCAAGAATCGGCATTAGATGCTCTAGAATTCACCTACTGATTTGTATTAAAGGTAACTAAATAATAACAACATACGAAAACTCTTCTTCATCTTACCCTCATTTTTGGTGCAACACAAATTATTTAGATTTCTAAAATTTAGGCCTCAATAGCATTTGACAGACATACCGCAGAAGACATTGCACAAAGTACAGCTGTCTCTGCTGTGTCCTTCTGAGCAATAGTGGGATGGAGAAAATGTCTATCAGTTTTGTGCTGACAGATTATTGATCATACCTGTCTTCTGAATTACTTCACACTATGGATTTTTGGCTGAGACCATTAAGGGACCAGCCTCAAGCCCTCCGTGCCCTGTATACACACAACATTCTCACATTCAAATTTATGTGCATGTCAATAATGGCCACAAGGAGAAAACAAAATCTTAAAAAAGACATTTTTGAAGCAGGTCATTTAAGCACAGGAAATTAGAGAAGGATAAAAAATGCTTACAAATATGCAAATTTGTAGCTAGTCATTCAAACAGCGAGCATGAGATGAATGCCCAGTATGGACACAGTATATTTAAACAGATAACTTAAGATTTAGGCCAACTGAAGAAGAAAGCAGTGATACTAATGCATCTTTTTATTTCATTGGAAGGGTTTAATTCTGAAAATCTTTTTCTTTATGGATAGAAATAGTTTGCAGCTGTGTCACCGCTAAAGCATTGGATAGGTGGGCTGTTAATCACCGTCTCCTAAGGCTCAGGTCAGCAAAAACAGAAAACCAATTCTAATTTGTGTTCTTGTCCCGCTGCAATCCCCGGACTGCCAAACAACACAGACAGTCATTGGCTGCACCACAGGTTGTGCTGCACCTGAAATTCTGTCCTGGTTTTGGCAGGGATAGAGTTAATTTTCTTCCTAGCAGCTGGTATAGTGCTGTGTTATGGATTTAGGATGAGAATAATGTTGATAACGCACTGATGTTTTTAGTTGTTGCTGAGTGGTCAGGGACTTTTCAGCTTCTCACATTGCGCTGCCAACAAGAAGGTGGGGGGTGCACATGAAGCTGGGAGGGGACACAGCCAGGACAGCTGACCCAAAATGACCGAAGTGATATTCCATACCGTATGACGCTGTGCTCTGTATATAACTGGGGGTTGGCTGGGATGCGGGGCAGCTTGGGAACTAGCTGAGCATTGGCTTTGGGTGGTGAGAAATTGTGCTGTGCATCACTTGTTTTGTATTTTTTTTTTATTATTATTATTATTATTATTGTCTTCCTTTTCTGTCCTATTAAACTGTTTTTATTTCAACCCATGAGTTTTACTTTTTTTTTTTTTTCCCCTTTTCAATTCTCTCCCCCATCCCACTGTGGGGGGGGGGGGGTGGGGAAGGTGAGGGGGGGTTAGCGAATGGCTGTGTGGTTGTTATAGCTGCCAGCAGCGTTAAGCCAAGACAGGCTCTTAAGATAAAAATACTGATATTCTGACTGAAGTCTGAGCAGGTATGTAAGAGGAGTACTTCCTTCACATTCTCTTTTATTTTCTCATTCAAACAAAGCTGCTAAAATTTAGCTTATGGTTCATGCGATGGAACAATGCTATGTGTTGAATTGTTGTCTTGTATAAATGATGAGCTTGAGTCTCCCCATTATGAAGCTTCATTTTCAGTTGTTTATAATCTTTCCAAATTTTGACTGTTTATGCTGAACATTTCAGTGATGGCAAATTTACCAAAAATATTCCAGTTATTTCTCACAGTAATATTCAAGAAAGAAAGTGCTGCCAGTTTCTCCTAGGCAGTAAAGCAATATCTTAGGCTTAGCTGAGGAGAGGCAGCTGTGGGATTCAAGCAGAAGGAAGCAACTGTAATTTGCTTGTGGTTTGTAATTTTTTTGTTGCTATCCTCTTTATTGCCTGCTCAGGATCTATCAGTACTTGTTTATCTTCAGAAAGAGAAGCAATCACTTAACACGTGGGGATCAGTCACTTCACACTTTTGACATCTCTGCGAGAATATACTCAAAAGCACCCAACATTGCATCTCTTGAAAGTCTCGGTTCATACAAACTCAATAGCTTCTTGCTAGTAAAACTCTCAGAACAGTCTGTTTTCATGTACATGAAGGACTAAAATGAATGTCAGCAACTAGCCTATAGGAAAGTTGTAGTGCTTCTTCTGAGACCCCATTTCTTCTCTCTGTTCAGCGTTCTGCCTTCCCTATCTAGAGAATCACCACAAAAGCATTTGATTCAAATGTAGAAAGATCAAATATGATCAGAAGAAAGGGAAGGATATTCAGGTACAGGGAGGTATGTTGGAGACTGACTTGGAGAAAGGATGAGTGAGTTACATCCATTGGCAGAAAGTTGAGTGATGGGAATAGGAAGAGAAAAATATATGGGAGATTCAGAAAAAGATATCAGAAAGGAAATGGGATCAGAAGCTGAGGTCAGGGCAGAAACGGACAGGAAAAGGTCAGGAGTGGAGGGGAGTAGGAACCTACCGCAAAGGAATCCTGTTCTACAGCATCTGTAGGAGCTTGATATCCTCCTCCAGCAAGTCACCTAGCTAACACAGGAGAGAGGGTGCACAGTAAAGACCTCATGCTGCATGACAATTTATGGAATTGGAGACCAACAGAATTAAGTTCACCAGAAATCCTGTTTGGTTATAGGAGCACATTTGTTATGACTCAAACTTCAAAAATCATATCTTATATTTTCTGCAAGATTTTTGCCTTATTTAATCTTCTGGCTTGGTTTGGTTTGTTTTCTTTACTGTGGTACGTTAATTTTATTTTTGGGGAAAGCAAACAGTATAGCTTATTCTTTGTTTCTTTCTGTCATGAACTGTTCTTTTTATTAACTGATTATAATGAGATCTGAAATGGTCAAAATTGCCTAAAACTGGTTAATGTGGATATGCTTAAAGCTTTTTGTAAACCTACCCTGTTGACAAAGTTTCTTAAAGACTTGCACACTGCTGTTGAAATTTAGTGAGTATTGAGAGTTATTTTGGGTAAAATTTTATTCTCTCATGATGTTATTAAATTAGTAATAGAAATGATATCGCATGTACAAGATGACAAGCCTTGAGTAGAAATAGTTGTGTAGGAGGTTCTTTTTTAAAATGTGAATGTGGTAGTCTCACCCCACCAAAACTAGAGTATTGGATAACTCTTTGTTAAATTATGCAACAGTCTTTCAAAATACAGACATTTGGGAATCAGTTCTCATACACAAGATCTTAAGCAAACACGTGTGACATCATCCTGCAAAAGGAAACTCTGTAAAAATTACTAAAAATCTGTATACCGTATAAGGAAACTTCACCTAGGGCATTCTTGTATGTTTTGCTAAAAGATAGGCTATATAAATTTGGTGTTAAGGTGCATGTGCTCTTCACGTACTGAAAGCTTTAAGAGAGTCTGGAGATATTTACAATTTCTAACTTTGGGGCCCTATTTTAATGCCACTTCCTCTAGCTTTTGTTCTGATTCCCAGGGTTTACAGGCTTTCAGAAAGAGAACAGACTACCTACGTGTAAGAGATTTTAGATAAGGCTGCAACTGTCTTCATTCTTTGCATTTTTTGGTCTGTATTTCCTGCTAATGTGATTTGAATAAGCCAATTACACTGAAATCTGGTCCATCGTCATGCAAATAAGTTCATGAGTGTGGATCTCTCAGTCTTCTGTGGAATTGCAAGGGGAGTAAAACTGGTCTGCCATTTCGTTGTACAAGGGGTCTGCACAGGATGCTGGGGTCATGCTTTGTGCTCTTTTCTGAGGTTCCATTTGCACGACATTGGAGGAAGATTTCAGGCAGAGAGGACATTTAGAGAAAATAAAGAAAGCCTGTAAAAAGTACTGAAATGCTAAAAATATAGGATGAATTTTGTTTTCTACGTGCAGGCTGCAAACATGCAGTTTAAACATGCAGTTTAAATATGAGAGTTTCTTTAAAATAATGCCCGGGGAAATATCACTTGGAGCCTAATGAAGATATCCCCAAATGCCCATTGTGTACAGTTTAAAACTGATCAAAAGTGCTATTATAAGTGTTTTATTTAGCTGTTAAATCTCTTTATCAGTGGGATCAAATGCACAATTAAGCTTGATTCACACTAACCAGGAACTCCAGAAAAAAATGACTTATTTTTCAAAGTCATGGGACTCCTTGATGCTCTTTAAGTGCTAGTGACCTTAAAAGAGAATAATTTTTTTCACCTACCACTTCTTTGCACACTGGCACTGTGTGTTACACTTGCTTCGCTGCTCTGTAAGGGTACCATATGAAGTCAAACAATTGGGATTTCTTCAGGAAACTATATGCCAGGCAAAGAACAACAATCCCTATTCTACTTGAAGGAGACATTCCTGAGATGACACCACTGTAGGGCTCTGTGAGCAGGGTGATGCTCACAGCTGCTGAATTCCACAATTAGTCTGTAAGCAATGGAGATGTGGGCTGAATGGAGAGACTTGCCAAATTTGCTGAGGTAAGGGTTGCTGGAAACAAACAGGAGTAAATATAAATGCCTTGGTATGTGAACACCTACAACAACAATTATCTACTCCCTCCCAAGTTTAGTAGGTTGAGTTCCCACATTATAATGCTCCTAGTTTTGGGAGAAAGCCAGGTATCAAATTCTGTTCTAGAGAGGAAAGGCGAAGACCAAACCACTTAGTGTCTGAGATATTGCATCAAAAAAGGTCCAATATCATTTTAACTAGAGATACACAGCCAAATGCTACACAGCACAAACTTGATCTCAGCTTCCTTTTCTTTTAAAGGCAAAGCATACAACTGCAACTGCTTACGTAGACATGCAAGCTGTTGGCATGAATAGCTTTGGGAGTGAAATCATGGTCACATTGAAGCAAATACAAATTTTATTTTAAAAAATCTCTTGGAGATAGTACAGATCATCATTAGACCAGAAAACTTTATAAATAATATATATACTTTTTTAAAATACTCTTTTAAAAGTACAGTTACTTGACATTCAGTTATTTTACCAGATCTAAATGGCCTTAATAATATGCCCAAAATAAGAATGACTATAAAATTATCTTTATGGTATTGTGACAAAACCAATTCTTCTCCCATGCACTGTAATATTAAGAAATCAGAGGAAAAAAGCATCAATAAACTCTTGCAGCACTCAGTTGTAGTCCTTTACAAATATGAATGTCACTTTCCTTTATTTCTAAATGAAAACAGATTCTTTCTAAGCCTCTAACCTTGATGCAAGATCTTTTCCAATTTCCTTTTTGTAGTTATGAAGCACCCTAGAAAATCTGTGATTACCAAACAAGCCTATCTTACATAGGAGGTGTTCTGACACCATAGTGACAATAACACAAAATCTCAAGATAAGTAGATCGTTGTTTATTTTCTCCCTGTTTCCTATTTGTGTTTCTTGTGGGAATTTTGTGTCATTAAAAGCAGAGCAAGGCATACGAGGCATAAAAACACCGGTGGGAATTTTTGTTGCGTATCCATTTCAACAAGCATGAAAATTATTTTTGCTTAAAGAATTTTTTGCCTAAATAGTTACTTTATATTTTTCTTCTGTCCAGTGCCTCCTTTTTCTGAATGTTTAATTTTCAGTCTCTTACACACATGTTTTGTGATAGCAACAAGTGAAGTTTTCCAGGAGATCCAAGCGCAGTGTCTGAACTGTCACACACAGAGCCAGAGACTCCTGATGTGAGTTCACAGCACTCATATAAGAATGCATGTCAGGAGTCCATCCAGCAAGACTTCTGTGCGTCCAAAAGATAACTGTGACAAGCAACACTAGCCTTTGAATCTGGACTCCGCTTTCTGTTAAGTATATTTTTCTGTGGTAGGAAAAGTGGCTCTGTATGATCTCAGGATCTTAGAAGAAAACACTACTGTACTCAGATCTCACAAGGAGATCAACACCAAGGAAGAGGACATGTGATCTTACACATAATTTTACCAAACTTCCCATTGCCTCCTGCTGCAGGAAGTACTCATATTCAAATCAACAGGATTTCACACATTCTTAAAGACAGGCATGTGCACAGTGGCTTTCTGAGCTGAAGGCCATCCTTTAAATTTTTGTTAAATAAGAGAAGCTTGTCATCTGATGTTAAATAGTGGGCCAGACCTCAAGAACTACTCAGCTTTTATTCAGTCGGTGCAACTTCATTTGACTGATGGCCTCGGGGTTTCACAAGCCTGATTTTTGTGAAAAAAACTTCCTGTACAGTATGTCAAAGCTGGTATGTCCACTAGTTCTGCTAAGAACACAGATGATGGCCCTGCAGGCAAGAGCCGTAAATCAGTTGCAGATTAGAGCCAGGTTCACTTATGTGGCACACAAAAGCTGTTCCTAATATAAATGGCTGGGAAAAATGCATACAGTATGACAGAACTAAATAACAAAAGTTCTTCCTTGGTGACAATGAGTGTAACACAATTTATCAGTAATGCAGGGTACGCAATACTCTCACTGGATTACAATTCCACTTTAAATACTCTTACATTCTAACTTGTAAAATGATTACACAGCATATTAATTACTTTTCTTTCTTTTTCTCCTTAATGCAATGTTTTTGGTTTGTGTTTTTTTAAAACGGTGATAATTTTTTTTCCAGTGAGCAACTTGTTACTCACCATGTTTATGAACTGAAGATATGCTTAATTAAAGTGAGTGTCAAGAATAACTAATGTTCATTAGTACTTTGGGGATCACAGAATATAAGTCTATCAAGATATGAAATATACAATTAGTTGTATAAATATTTTATAAGCCAGTTTGTGCTCCCACCCACCTTTTTTCCTCTCTGCTGTTGCTAGTTTCAAAATCAATTTAAAGTGCTTTTTGCATCTGAATAAATTGCCTCAGAACTGTCATTTGAATAATGCATAACTTCCTACTGAAACTAAAAATATTTATTTAAATCATGTAATGAAAAAAAGTGGGTGGAGGCTGTCCTGCAAATTGCTAGAACAAATTTCTTACCCAGATGTTCATTTCCAATACTTTGGTGAATACCGTCAGCTGGTAGCACCATACAAATATCTTAGCCCTTCCTGGACCCTACTTCTTGCAGTCTCTCTGGAGTGGGGACACTTGCTCTGCTCAGACACGCTCTGTGTTGAATTCATTCTCCAGCTCACTTCCATACGAACGAGACTATATTTCACAATACTACGTACAGTCCATGTGCCCTTTGTGTGCCTGTCTCGTTCCCTGAAACAAACAGATAACAACAGTACATAACAAGACACCTCACTTTGACGTAGTCATTCCAAAACCTTAGGCTGGCCAGGCTGTGAGAAAGGGAAGTAGTAGAGAAAGGAGATGAGTATTGCGTTTGCTCAGGTTAAATCTCTGGGCTCTGACAGGAGTGTGAGGGCAAATGGAAACCAAAAGAAATAATCTTCTGCTGAGGAGTGTTTCCTCTTGCTCATGTACAGAAAACAGCAGCTCATTGTTAGGACAGCAGAGAGATACCACAGCACGTACGTTCAAATCAATACCTTAGAAAAGAAATCTCAATTTCTTGTGCTAAAAAACCCCAACCAACCAAACCCCACTACCACCGTTATCCAAATCTCACCACATATCGTACAGGACCAGATCCAACCCCTTGGACATCCCCTTTTCATCCCCTTTCTCCCTGCTCCCCATGGGCATCCAGCGCCTGGGACCGCTCCCTTCTGCAGCTGACCTGGCAGGCTTACATGGGAAGCGTAATAGGATACAGGAGCACAACAAACAGGTGCTTTCTCTGAAAATTTGAATAGAGTCAGTGAAGCTTCTTTCCCTGTGAGCAAATTGCAATGAGATCTCAGTTTCATAATGCAAATAACAGCTTACATAACAGCCACGCAGTCCGCGGTGGTGGACTGAGGTCTTACAGTAAGGGGACATGTAAAGTTATCTCATCAAGAGATTAGCACAGAGATTTCTCCCCCTGCCCCCATCCTTTATTTGCATTAAAGCCTCAAACCATCTAAACCTTTCCCTTGTTATAACTTCAAGCAACACAATTACTTCACATTTCTTAACCAGCGAACTGTACTCACCTCTTCCCTTTTCTCTCCCCCTTCTTGGACGTGCAATGACATCAGGAGATTATGTTTAGTTTAATCAAGTCAAGGATATACAAACATTCCTGAAAATACATTCATTCCTTCCTGCTCAACAGATTAATAGCATTTGATTTGACATGACTATAGGTTTACACACTTCAAAGAATTTTTAAAGTGATACCTTCTAAAAAAGGAAGGAATTAAAAAAAGGTATTGTATATTCGGCATGACTAAATGATGTATTGTTTTTTTTCAGTATCCACAATCTGTTTTCATGCCTTGGTGCTAACAGTTGTGAACAAAAATCAACTCCAGTATTGTAGCATTAATGGGGAACAGTCTGGCCTCCACCTAACCCTGAAGATAATTATGCTAAAACAATAGTGATGAGCATTCAGCTAACTAGCTCTAACAAGGAAAGACTGCTGCTGCCATTCATCAAAAAGGCCATTTGGATAATGAGGAGAGATGGCTACTGACATATTTCAGCAGGGGAGGCCATCCTGCTGGGAGCTTCTTTCAAAATGCCAAATTCTATCAATTTAAAAAGCAAACATTACGCTCTCTTTGGTTTGTCCGGTGATCTGGGGAGCAGACGCAGAAGTCATATAGTACCGCCCAAGTTGGAATAAAGAGCTGGAAGAGATACCTAAAGAGAAAAAAATGCCCTAGTGTACATATCATTGTAATTTTCAGTCTCCTGGAAGGACTAATCCTAATTATGAACTACATGACTGCTGTCAGTCAGGGAGAGCAAATCCCTTGCTTTCTGTAAGAAGCTCCTAATCTGATTATTGATTTACAATTCTGGTGATTAGTTAAAGAACGTGCATCTCAAGGAATCTGAACATCCCAACTGGACAGACTGTAAAACAGCCTGTAAAGAAGGTGTCTTTTCACAGGAAAAAGGAAACAAAAGACATATATGTAGCATTTTCCAGCGACTTGCTATGGCAGGCAGCAAAGCTGCAGATACCTCCCACCTTCTAAAGAGTCTTGACTGGTAAGACTACTGTAGGTTTTCTCATATTCATCTTTGTCAACAACAAATATGCTTTTACTGAGTATGGAAAAAATGCCATCGTGAACAGAAGTGCTTTATAGACTAAATGGCAAGAACCATGTTCAAAATTTCTCCAACAACATCCATTGTTGGCTGCTGAAGACAAAGGAAATCACAAGCAGCACAGCTTCAGCTCCTCTGCTGCTGGGAAGTCAGAGAGGGGCTTCTCTCTCTGCTGACTTGCCACATAAGGAGGAATATATTGACTCTCTTAAGAAGTTCACTAACCAGGACTATAAGGCAAAGAAGATGCTAAGATAATAAGTGAAAAAGAAAAAACACCTGGAGGAGCAGGAAATTCAGTGGGACATTCATAAAAGCAAACATGAGCTCAGTGAAACTAATGTCCATAGGTTTCTTCTACAGGGTACAGAGGGTGTGAAGTTCCTACATGGAGTTATTCAGAGCAGGAGCTTGGGAACTGTTTCTGGAAGGACCTATCTTTCTCCACAGACCATATAAAAGACCTACAGAAATTAGCTTCAGTAGGCTAAAATTCACCTCTTGGTATACGCTGTACAACGAGCCCACTCCCAAATGTCTGTGTTAACGAGGCAGCTATTCTCTTCCATATCCAAAGGGCCAATTTCAGAGAAGCATTTTGGGGTGCTGGGACTTGTAGCTGAAAATTGGAAAAACTTCTGAGGGCCAAAAACGTTTTTGCATTGTGCTGGACCCTGGTGTCAAAAAGGCTTTGTATTCCTCACCTAGAATTCAAATAAGCACATGTTTTTCCAGTACTTTCCAGTCAATCCATGAGTCTTTTAAGGTTTCAGTCATAACACTGTCTAGAAATAGAGTATGACATGTAAACATAAGGATCAGTTAATAATTTTAAAATTTAAAGACTTATGCGTGTACCTACATTTCAGTTACATTAATTGGACTCTATAACAGAACTATGTATTTCTACTGATTTTTCTCTGCTTATGCTGAAGTCATTGCAAGAGGCTGATAATAAAGTACTTGGTTTCTTTGATGTGTTTGAAGGCAGGAGAGATCTCCACAGCTTGCTGGGTGCCATTAGGCAGCAGATAACTAATGTTATAGTTCGTATAAAAACTGTTAGTTGAAACCAGTTACAAAGTCATTGACTTCTTTTGGCACAACATGGTTTTTGCTATGTACATTTCTAAGTTGATGATCTCTGTGAAAGACAACCTGTTAACAGTGTTTATATTGTGTATTCCTAGCACTGATCTATGTTTTCTTAGTGCTATGTGAAAAATGAAGAAATAGAAATGGAAAGATTATTTGCCTTTCCTTGTGTCATATGTGACCATGACTAATTTGATACTAGAACTGGAATCAAAGGAGCATAGTAAAAGGTCCCATATCTAATCCTTTCCCACGTTCAGCCATACCTTGATCTCTGAAATGCTTTCATTCTCTCCTTAGGGCATGAATAGTTGGTATTATAAAATTTGCATGTCTGTATTTTTGTAGGAGAGGCAAATTAAGGCAAAAATTCACAACAAACTTCCATAGTGAAGACAGATCATTTAATATTTCTAGCCAGGCTGAACTATGGGAAAATCAAACTCACTGCAGCTTGTGTAAATGGTCACAGAAATACGTCTTGGCTCAAAACCCAGGCATGCAGCGTAGTTTTGCCTTAATAAAGCTAACCGTCTCTAATATTTGGAGCCAGTAACAATAACTCTTTTACTGTAAGCATGGCCTTTTGGACTGTATAACATTCAAATACAAAACAAAACAAACCCTCACATTTCTCTCTGAGCTAATGATAAAACAAAAGAACAGGGTGGTGCCATGTTGGCAGCACCGCCAGATTGCACCGATCTCTGTCATTTTTGGCAAATAATGAATTGACTCGGCCCCTCTAAAGACCTCATGTGAGGTTAGAGATATGCTATTAGTGTAGAGCTAAAAAATACTGCTGTGGTGTTTACAGAAAGCACTAGCTCAGATTATTCTATTTGAAGTCAATTAGAAGAATCCTGTGATCTTACTGGCGTGTGTTCTCACAGCAAACACTGTGCAGTTGTTATCACTGACCCTGAAGAATGCAGCTATCCTGGGAGAATGCAAAGGCCGGTTTAAAGACCTATTCACTATCTTTGTTGATGCTCATGGCTTATACGTCTGTATTGCGAAGTCAGATCAAAATGATTGCCTCTAGCCATTATGCAGACAAGCAAAGGTTGTCAAGTACCTGCCAGTTTTCACAGTACAATTCATGTATCTGCTGGGCATTGTGGTTCCACTCAGTGTTATTCATTTCCAGTATACTTTCTGAAACATTACCAGTGTCCAACACACCACTGCTTTGAAGAAAGCAGCAACTCAAACACGGAAAGAGAATATGGGTCAGCATGATATCTTCTCATTCATTTTTAACTTGCTTTTTTTGCTTGTTTTCATTGCTCCCACAAACTCAGTTATGAAAAGCACTTCTCTGTAAAGCTTTCATTTATACTAGTCATCCACACCAAAAACAGGTTACATGCACATATCTGCATCTCTCTGCCTCGCCCATATGAACACAGTAAAATATAATACGCAAAGTCACCACATCTGCCTGTAGACAGAAAAGGATAATCTCAAGATCTCCCATACTAGGTTGCAAGCACTAAAATATATGTGCAAGGGAAATCCGAAAGTCTTCTGAAATAGAAGTGACATCCTCTGTCATTACCGGAGTTTTCTTAGTCACACTGCTCCTTTTCAAAGTGTTTCTCTTCAAATGCTAAAGCCCACCTTGGCCACTCAAGGGAATGTCTCTAGCTGCGAGGCTTCAACAGGAGATGGCACACCTGCTGTCACCTCTGTTACTTCTGAAAACATCATGTAAGATTAGTTCAGGTTTCTATTCATTTTCTCATGTGCACAGATGTTGATCAAAGCACACCATTATCCTTTAAATTGCAAGAGGAAGAATATTGGCAAGAAACTTTTAATATGATAAGATTAATATCACTCTAAGTGCTGTGATGCAACAATAAGAAATAAAAGGGGTTTTAATCAAGGAAATTAAATAAAGAGGTAAATATTCATCAGAGAGAAAGAAGATAATCTTAAGGCTCTATTAAGGGCATTTAAGAGGCCGCTGATAGACTTTAGCAATCTTACAAGTTACAGCATCTTCCTTGTATGTTCACTATGTTACTGTGTTCTTCATATCAGCAGCTCTATTGAATATGGCCCTTTCTGTGTGCAGCCCTTCCTCAACTCAGGAGAGACTTCTTAGAGAGCAGCTTCATCCTTATGTGCTGGAGTCCCTGCTGTCAAGGCATTTTGCAAAATATAAAGGGCAAGATCTGAGGGACAGGAGAGAAGGGGTTTAGGTTTTGTAAGCTAGATGTTGGACTCTTACAGCTGACAAGTTTCATCCTATGCATTCTGATTTCCAGTCAATATTTCTCTTTCTAAGCCTAAGATTTATATTCATGCTGTTTTCTTTCTCTGACTCTTTAGGAACATGTTATTATGCTTCTGATACAGAAAACCTCTTTCCTAATTTACTGTGTTCTGAGAGCTCTAAAAGTAACTCTAAGCACCATCATGTACAGTTCTTTCTACATACCACCAGACATCTCTGAGGAATAACACTGAGACATCAGCCTGGAGTTTCAATGTAAACACAGAAGCAATAGAGTTAGTAATAAATTCTGTTAGGTATAATCCAATACAATTTTGCAGAGCCAACACTTTTTCACTGATTTTCACAAGCCAACAAACGTGTACAATTCAATCTGTGTCTCAGCTACACATGAACACACATGTGCAAACATCTAGCATACCATTTACTATTTCAGATAAAGTATTTATAAAATGGAATTTTATCTACTACGTGGTCAAAGTCTCAACATCCAGTGTTATTACACATAGACATATGACTTGCTTTATTGGTTCCCTCTTGAAAATGTTGTGCATCTGCTTTCTAAAATGATCTCTCAGCCCTGGTTTCCAATATCACTAGTGATTTCTGGGAATTTAGGCCAGTACTATTATTCATATTATGAAGCCAGGATGGACATTTTGAAAGTGATCTAACATTTCTTATTTAGCAAATATGAACCATAGTTTTAAAAGTCTTGCCGGTAACAAGGAAAATCTTTTCACTTCTAGACTGCATGGTCTACTTGCTAAAGTATCATGTTCAGACAGACATCTGTTCACCTGGTTCTGGAGAGCGGAATGAGCAATGAGATAGTTACAAAGACTTATTTAGTTGGAGCATTAATTCACCAGGAAAACAATCTTTTTATCTTGTAGTGGATTATTTTAACTGTTGACTAAAAATTTAAAACACTGATGTTTTTTAAGACTAATGGTGGGTTTACTTTCCCGTGTATTTATGCTTCTGATTGCTGTCAAACTTATAATTAACTGAAAATAGTCGTGAATAAAAAGCGAATATTTACTTTATGCTTTTATTCATCATCATAAATGAAGTAGAGGTATGGGTGCAACATACCAAGCATATCTTCAGAAGTTTATAGCAACACAATTGTATAAAACTTATCCTCCTATCCAGAGTATATAACTCTTGTGATAAATAAGAATATGATAAACTTTACAAGACAATCTTGTGAATTTGTAAGGCAATCTGTTCAATGTTCCTGTCCAGACTATGTATACCAAATAAATACTGTATTACCCAAATTAGAATTGAAAATACTCCACTTATCCACTTTTATCATCAGCTACCATCTCTTGTTCTGTTCTTGCTGACAAACAAACATGTCGTTTGATATCAAGTCTGCAAAAAAAGAAAATCACCTACTACTATTGCAGGCATTTCACATATTTGGGAATATAAATGAGGATTCTAAAGAAATCCTGATAAGTAAAATATGAATTAAATGCTTTTTTTATGAAAACTAAAATCCTATCTGAATAAAACAAATTTAGTCAGAACGTTGATTTCTTCCTGGGTCTGCAAGTTCTGGGGAACTTTGGTCACAGAATTAACTCTGGAGCTTAGTTATAGTAATTTAAATGCCTCTACAGCTAAATATTTCACTAATTTTTCTAGGAGAAAGAAAAAAAAAAGGGAAAAAATGTAATTAATGTCCTTATTCTACAATTCCTAGCTATTTGTAATGCTTTCCTTGTTGACAGAAGCCCAAAAGCATCTTTTCTGACTGCTAATTGCAAAGCTTTTATCAAGTCATAATGGCATAGCTAACACAGATTCCTGCAGCTGCACTGGTGCTCCCAGGTCTGTGTAGAACTTATGCATCCAGCTATGAAGCTAGAAAAGGTGAGACAGACCCTTGTGCTGGTTTTGAAAGGCTTTCGCTTTCACTGATTGCAGTAGGATTTACATCAGCTGGGATGTGCATGTCTATTTGGGGACAGCCTACAGTCTGGCATGCTGTAGACAGAACATACCATCAGAGAGCATGTTCTCCTTTTCACTGGGCATCACATTTAATCACTTGCAAGATCCTGCTCTTATTTGAGCTTTTTGGTTGGTGCTTGCCTTTTCTCTTTTGATTCAATTCAGTAAAAACAAACTTAGTCACAGAAGCCAAGACAGCGTTTCAACTGTGGAATGCACAAGGTCCCTCACACCCCACTGAGATGCCTGCATGCTCCGTATTTACACTGATTTGTATCCAGCAAGACATATAACCAACTTAACCAGCTGGTTCCTCTGCTAAGACTGTTTGCCTGAACTGCATAGAAAAAGCACATCAGGGAAGCCAGAAGTAAATCATAGAAGACAGTAGGAAAAATATTACAAATAGATAAAAGATTTAGATATGTGTTGTGAAGAATATAAAAGACAATGGTTAAAGACAAATTCAAAATAACTCATAGAATGGTATCCTTTCTAATTGCTTAAATATTTTTAATCTCCTTTAAATTGGTGTGGATTCCATTCAGGAGCTAAAAAAAACTTAGTTTATCTATCTCCTCCATTGCTGTACAAATAAATGAAATCAACCACAAAAGTAACTGGAGTTTGTTCTTTAATTGGTGTGATCCTTTCTAATTCCCATCATGTTCCTTAGGACAGTATTTATTATTTATATACAGATAAAGAATGACATGAGGTTCCTATTAATAATGGGGAAAATGGGTACAAAAAAAGTGACTCATTAATCTTCAAACTATTCTTCTAAAACAGAGAATATTTATTATATATTATTATATCTATTATGTGATTATTATTACACTTATTAGAATATAAATGTACTATTAAACTGTTGCAAAATTGGCACTAATTGCTAATTCTGCATCTGTAATCTTTCAAGAGTTGAGTAGTTTCAGGATAAAAAAGCAAGTATTTCTTTGCCGGTCCTACATGCAAAAATGAATGTGGGGCGTATTTGTGGGGTAAATTTTCCAGATTAAGCTGTGGTAAAGATGCTAGGGGTGCTGCTGCTGGCAAACTCCCTTCAGTTGAGCAGAACAGAATATAGTACGTAGGCAATCAGGTCCCATTCATCCCCTTGCCAAAGGGGATTTAAATTCCCGTCCTATATGAGTGGGATGAGATTGAAGTTTTGGCTTAGTGAAGCCACTTCAGTGACATTTGGAAGCTGAGGTATTGCACGCACACAAGGATAATAACAACTTAGTATTACCTTATATATGTTCTTACACTCAGTAGTTCAAAAAGTACTTTTCAAAGATGTTACTTTCAAATTGCTGGACTGAGGACCACAGCTACGCCCAGGAGACTTTTCAACGAGTATGAGGATCACAAGTAACATCCCACTTTCCTGTCCTCACTTGCTGCAAAGAGGCTAGACATGCAGCCCTGTGAGAAACTGACCCCTCCGGACTGTGTGGTGTGCACCCCAGCGTTGCCTTTATTGCCTTTATTGTCTTCTTTCTATGGAAAGAAAAATTTGCAACAGCACACAGAGGGGACTGGGCAAGTTGCTTTTGTCCTGCTATTTCCCATGTCATTTATCCTGCTGAGGTGGGTTGAGCCTGGCTGGGGGCCAGGTGCCCACCAGAGCCGCTCTCTCACTCCCCTCATTCACCAAACAGGGGAGAAAAGGCATAACGAAATGCTTGCAGGTCGAGATAAGGACAGGGAGAGATCACTCACTAATTATCGGCACGAGCAAAACAGACCAAACTTAGAGAGGGAATTCATCTAATTTATTACTAGGCAAAACAGAGTAGAGGAATGAGAAAATAAAATCAACTCTTAAAACACTTCCCCCCACCCCTCCCATCTTCCCGGGCTCAACTTCACTCCCGGCTTCAACCTTCCCCCCCTCAGCGGCACAGGGGGATGGGGAGTGGGGGTTACGGTCAGTTCAGCACACGTTGTTTCTGCCACTTCTTCATCGTCAGGGGGAGGACTCCTCTCATCGTTCCCCTGCTCCAGCATGGAGTCCCTCTCACGGGGTGCAGACCTTCAGGAGCAAACTGCTCCAGCGTGGGGTCCCCCACGGGGTCACAAGTCCTGCCAGCAAACCTGCCCTGGCGTGGGCTCCCCTCTTCACGGGTCCACCGGTCCGGCCTGGAACTTGCTCCAGCGTGGGCTTCCCACGGGCCGCAGCCTCCTTCAGGTGCCTCCACCTGCTCCGGCGTGGGGTCCTCCACGGGCTGCAGGTGGAATCTCTACACCCCCTCATCCTTCCTCCATGGGCTGCAGGGGGACAGCCTGCTTCACCATGGTCTTCACCACGGGCTGCAGGGGGATCTCTGCTCCGGCGCCTGGAGCACCTCCTCCCCCTCCATCTGCACTGACCTTGGTGTCTGCAGAGTTTCTTACATCTTCTCACTCCTCTCTCCGGCTGCAAAAGCTCTCTCTCTAAGTGTTTTTCTACTTCTTAAATATGTTATCACAGAGGCGCTGATTGGCTTGGCCTTGGCCAGCGGCGGGCCCGTCTTGGAGCCGGCTGGCATTGGCTCTGTCAGACACAGGGGGAGCTTCTAGCAGCTTCTCACAGAAGCCACCCCTGTAGCCCCCCCGCTACCAAAACCCTGCCACGCAAACCCAACACACCTGCTGATTGCCTAGCCTTGTCTATAAGCAGCTGATTACCATCTGAGAGTCTACATCTCTAAAAGGGTGAAAAGTAGATCCTATTCCATATAAAGTCTGTTTATAAACTGTTAAGAAACTACAAATAACTTATTTCAGAGGCTACATCGTAGAGAGTTCAAGACATTGGGTAACTAGTAATCAAAGTTTTGAATGAGAGTAGTGAAGAGTGGAAATTCTGTTTTGTATTAGACTTCTGAGTTTCAACATTTGTTTTCAAAATCTCCATTTTGAGTCTTTGAAAATATTTCACTTTACTAATGTTTAACATTTTCATTTGATTTTGAAAATTTTAAAGTATACTGTTGCTGTTGGGCAATCCGTTATGTAATAGAAACCTACAATTTCCTTCAAAGAAAAACTAAATCTTTTGTTTCAAGAAGGTTGAAACAGAAATAATCTTATAGCCTGTGCTTGCCCACATTAAGTTCTCAACTCAGCTACATGAAAAAGATAATCCCTTATTAAACTTCAGTTTATAGTGCTAAAACTTTGCCATTGCAAACACATACAGGAATCTTATTGTAGACAATAACTGAGATTTGCAAAGCCAGCTGAGGGATGTAGCCCTATGAATTTCATTAAATTTGATGGAAGTCATGTAGCAAAATAGTTCTACATGGCTTTGAGCATTTCAAGTAATGTGTGTATTTTTCAAAACCAGAATTTGCCCCACTGAGTTTAACTAAGGAATGGGCAGGTGACCCTGAATACCCAATGAGACTGGTAAGGCAAAGAGAGATGTCAAGGATAACAGACAGTAGGAAGGCTACTTCAGATCCTGTTTTAAAATAGATCTACAATGATCTAATTCTTCAGATCTTCTTCAATGATCTGAAGAAGAACTTAAAGAAACCTTTCTAATCTCTCTTGACAGTCAGAAAATGAACAAAAAAATTCTCCTCTTCAACTTCCAATAAATACATTAGCAATGATCTTTTAAGATCAAATGGTAAAAGTGAAAAAATATGAGATGCTCTTGAGAAAAATGATGATATAATCAAAAGATCATAGAATGCCACTTCTTTTTCCTTCTGGAAAAATTGAGTCAACAATCTTTCCTGACCTTGTTTGTCTGTTTTTCTCTAGAGTTATGCCAAATTATCTGAAGGTCTTTTATACAGTCAGAGACCCTGGAAAGCTGTTAGTTCAGAGATGCTGCAGATATGACTGGATATCCACTGCTACAAACACAGCTGCATCACACCGCCTTGGATCCTCAGTCTCCAGCAGTGTATGAAAAGCACATAAAATTAGCAAATCTGATTTCCACAGTATAATAGACAAATTTTTAGCATGTCTGCACTCATTCCTTTAATTTTGTTCTATGTAAATTTTAAAAAGTCATGATGTGCAATAGGGCCAAATGTTTTTTACTGTCTAAATAATGGTCAAAAGAGGTGAAATTTTGTTCTTGATTAGAAAATCAGAGTTGCAGCATTACTGGTTGTTCATAAATTCTATTAAGGTTCTAAGTAGAATCCTACTCTGGCAAATACATCTCCCAGGTGTGATGGTCTGCATGTTACTCTCTCCCAAGTATCTCTGCAGATACATTACTGAGTCAATGCATTGAAAAACAGGAAAAGATTTTAAATGGTTCCTATCTACACAAAAGTCTAATACATCTTAAAGAGCCATGTGAAACAGCAACTCGTAAACAAAAGCTCTCTTCAAAGACTGGTGTTTGCATAGCAGGTCATTGCTTTTTAATAGAATTCTCACAGCACTGACGTGCATGCACTCAGTAAAAGAAGTTCCCATAAGAGATTATCACAGGAAAAAAATCATTCATGTATGCAATTGTTTGTTATCAATAGACAGCATGTACTCTAATTAATTTTAACTTGTTGGATTTGATTCACTGCTTTTGCATATGTTTGCTTTAAACTGGGTAATCAAATCTGGCTGTGTATGGGCTGAACTTTCTGCTTCTATAAAAATATGCATTGACCATTCAGTGGCACTTCTCCAAAAGGAAGTGCACAGCCTTTCTCACCAACTTGACCCTTCTACCTTACTTTCCCTTTCTCAGAATAACAGACAGAAATTTTCTTTGGAAGGCTCAGCAGTTAATGCACCCTCCTCTACTCACACTAGAGAAAACAATAAGGTATTTATTAGTATTTTTGCCTCCTCGCCTAAGGAAACAAAGCTTATGTAATCAATTTCAGCGTGTGTCTCTTCCCTTCCTAGGAGGAAGATAAAGTTAGTGATACAGTTTGATAGGAAAAGGTCTGAAGGACAATGAATTTCTTCCAACTGTGAAGATAAATGGGTAGGGGAAACTAAGCGTATCAGAACTCCCATAACTAATTATGTTTGAGGGAAAGGCCAGGGCAACCCCTGATATCAATACATGCTGGGCATGAAGGGATTGAGAGCAGCCCTGACGAGAAGGACTTGGGGATACTGGTGGATGAAAAGTTGGACATGAGCCGGCAACGTGTGCTCCTAGCCCAGAAAGCCAACTGTGTCCTGGGCTGCATCAAAAGAGGTGTGACCAGCAGGTCGGGGGAGGTGATCCTGCCCCTCTACTCTGCTCTTGTGAGACCCCACCTGGAGTACTGCGTCCAGCTCTGGGGGCCCCAGTACAGGAGAGACATGGAGCTGTTGGAGCAAGTCCAGAGAAGGGCCACAAAGCTGATCAGAGGGCTGGAGCACCTCTCCTACGAAGACAGGCTGAGAGAGTTGGGGTTGTTCAGCCTGGAGAAGAGAAGGCTCTTCTCTAGGGGAAGACCGTACTGTGTCCCTTCAGTACTTAAAGACGGCTTATAAGAAAGATGGGGAAAAACTTTTTAGTAGGGACTGTAGCAACAGGACAAGGGGTAATGGTTTTAAACTAAAAGAGGGTAGATTTAGACTAGTTATAAGGAATAATTTTTTTTTTTTTTTTTACAATGAGGGTGGTGAAACGCTGGAACATCTTGCCCAGAGACATGGTAGATGCCCCATCCCTGGAAACATTAAAGGTAAGGCTGGATGGGCCTTTGATCAACCTGATCTACTTGAAGATGTCCCTGCTCATTGCAAGGAGGTTGGACTAGATGATCTTTAAAGGTCCCTTCCAATGCAAACTGTTCTATGATTCTATGATTTATTGATTACAAAACTGGTCCCTTGGAGGATGCTCAGCACCCTACTTTCAACAGTGAGACAAACTTCTCCCTTTGGCATCCCAATGCAAGAAAAGTGGTTGCAGAGGACAAGGCCTGGTCTCTACAAATACTGTGACTGATGCAAAATATGCCCTCTTGAAGAAGCTTAAGCTTTTTATCTTCTGAAGCTTTTTCAGGAGGCATTGCAGAAGAATCCTGCCTGTGCTCTTTCTGGGGTTCTGGCTGAAGGGTAGCAAGCACTGAGCACAGTCTATGAAGACAGGCTTAGTCATTAGGATGGAGTCAGCAGCAAAACCCTTTAAGCTGGTTCTGTAATCATGTTACAGGATCTGTATAGCAGTGACTAAACCTGCTGCATGGGGCCAGAGACTTCCTCCCTATCTCCGTGGGTCAGCTTTATCTTTGCTTCACCCTGTCAGGATGTGAAGTGCACAGACGAGACAAATCACCAGCTGCGGCCAGGTGACTCAGGGAGCCTTTGATGTGGAAGTGTCACAAGGCACAGTGCATGCAACCTAGGGATTAGGCTTCCAGAGGGGCAGCAATGGCTAGTTAACTGGAAACACGCAGAGAGACTATCGTGCTGGCTGTGCTACCAATTCACGCTTGCTTTAGCGAGCCACTTTGTCTCAGTTTCCCTTCTCGGTACAGCAGCAGTACTGGTAAAGACTTCCTGTATACCTCGCAGGACTGTCATTAGAACTAATGAATTTCTAATATCAAAGTGCACTGAGGATTTAACATTATAAAATAATTTGGTATAATTTTAATGCATTTTTGTGTTATTAGATACATATACATGGCACTATTACTGAGCATGTACATGCACTTACTAACAAACCTGTTCTAGTAAATATGTACTATCATGCCCTGGACAATACAATAGAGTCCAGAAGACCCATGGAGAGAACAGCTGCATAGATTCCAGCGGAATATGATTCTGTATTCCAAAACTTAATCAACATTATCTGCTGAAGCTGGGAACAATATATGAAATGTAGAATTCCATTATTTTCTGTTAGTACACAATCACTGACATAAGAATAGTTAAAATTCCATTCTTGGAATAAATGTATATGTTACAAATAAATGCTTTTTTGTTGTCCTTTATCCTTTCTTTATTATTCTTGCTTATCTGTTCCAACAAGTCTTAAGCCTTTTGTTGCTGTTGATTTTTTTTATTATTTTTTAACTTGTTTGATTAATTAAAGAAGGTAATAGATTATTTTTTTCCCCCTGACAGACAGTCTCATTATGAAAGTAAGCAGGTGGACTAGGGATAATTAATACCTTGTATTTATAAAGCACTTTTCATCAATAATTGTCCTGGTTCTTTTCAGACAAATTCTCTGTGGTGTCCATTTTACAAGTGGAGTAACTGAAATATTTCTGAAGAATAAATGTAGTAGGATAAGCGAATACTGTATAGCTTAAGTGTCCTGCAGCACTGTAAGTAGATGAAGCAAAAAAAACAGTCAAGAAGTCATACTGCAGGTATTATTCACTATTTCATTGACTAGTAGCTGAAATCTGAGACTTTCAAAAGTGATTTCCTTTACCGTGAGAAAGAAAATGATGGATTATTTTCCTTGATAATTTTTGAGAGAACACACATATATATCTCTCTCTCACATATATGATTAGTAGTGGGACTAATTTGCATTTGGACAACTGTTCTACAAATCCTTGGGCTTCCCTGTCCTTGCTTGAGCAACAGCTGTCCTGCGTGTTCCTCCGCAAGGGCTCCCTCGGCTGCCTACGCCATCACTTACACAATGGGAACACCCATTTTGCAGTTTCGTGCATTTCTTTAGACAACGTAGTCTCGTCAGGTGGCAGTGAGTTTTGGCTCCTGCGTATACAGCTGGTTTTACTACTCAAGGGAGTTGAATGCTTACTCCACCCATTAGTTTAATGAGAACTGTAATCAGCTTCAATTCCAATAGGTCATTAACACCTCTCCCACAGCAATACAAAGCCAAAATTGGGCAGGTTTGTTATGCCTGTTACAGCATGCAATGGAGATACTTTCTGCAGGTTTTAAAATGTCTTTATTATAACTCACGTTCATAATAAGTACAGTGAGCCATCCTCCTTGTTACAGCAGCAACAAAAATGAGTAACTCCTCTTGTCTTTTTTCTGTATGATTATGCCTTGAAGTGTATATCATTTTCCTAACCTCTGAATTTCATAAACATATCAACCAAATGAAAGCACTGCTGTGAATGGTTTCCAGTTTTTGGTTCCTTGCAAGAGAAAGATGCCACGGATTAATAAATACATAGGAACTACATCTGGCTTAGATAGTCCCCACTTAGTAACTGGTGGAATATGAGGGGTCATAAGCATCTGTTCTTGTAATCGTCTGCCAATATCTGCTTTTGACCTTCTTCGGGACAAAATGCTGGGCTGGATGGATGCTGTATGGCCTTTCTCCTGTTCTTAAAGGACAGGAAATAGTTGTTACTTCAACAGGTAGAGTTCGGCTGCTAAATGCACCTTGTTACAGCAGGTAGCACCAGGGAGTTGGTGTTTCCAGCGGAAAGAGTTGACCTGTGAATGACACACACATTCATTTTTGTTGTTTGTTTGTTTGTGGTTTTTTGGTTTGGTTTGGTTTGGTTTTTTTCCTTTCTGGGAATGAAAATGAGGCTATTAGCATGATATCTCCTTATGCCTGAGATGAAAGAGGAGGAACAGGATAGATACACGAGAGCAGGATGTGGAGGAGGAGAAGGTACGTATTCCATAAAGTGATCTGTTCGGTAAACTGGGCAATGACTGCTTCTTTACACTGAAAATGCCCTGATGCAGAAAAGTAACATTAAGCTTTAGTATATCTTTGTTAACTTCAGCGTGTCTAAGCGTTTGTGAACTGCTGCTGTAACATGGGTAGCTGTGCGGACAGAGTCTATAAACAAGGGTAAGTCTTAGCAAGTGCTTTGAATTTAGCAACACACAGAGAAACGTTACTGCATGCTCAAAGCCCAGCCCTCTGCCCGGTACTTTCTCTCTTCCCTGTATGTTGCCCCTCTGGATTTTACTGATATGATTATACAGTCTATATATACCTATTCTCTGAAAGTGAATAAGATCTACAAATAAGGGGTAAGAATGAGCTCTCTTTCAGTGGATTTTCATCCTGATTTTATATGTGTACATTTGCACAACCTGGAACTGGAGATAACTGAGAGAGTTGAACCCCACGAGAAAAATGAGCTGCTTTTCAGCAACTGAACATCTGGATATTTTCCCTTAAAAAAAAAAAAAAAAGTAAATATTAATGACATAGATGGTTTAGAAAGATGGATAACAGAAGAAATTAATGTGCAAGATTTTTATCATTTTTTTGGCATGTGGGGTGCACAACAGGAATGCAGGTATTCAGTCCAATTATAGTTTGGCAATTTTCAATATGATAAAATCTAGCATTGCTTTTGTTCTTTATCTCAGATACCTTAGTGAAAAAGCCAAGGAAAGAAAGTACATGAAGATGGAGCTCCACCTCTCACTCCCCAAAATGTCCTCTCTCTTTTGCGCCTGAACTGGTCTGCTGGGAACGTACAGAACCCTTCACCTTCTCTGACTGTCTGTAACTCACCTAGCAGCTCAGTTTCAACTGCTCTCATCCTACTTCCCTTCCCAAGTTCTACATTTATTTTAAGACATGGACAAAGAATTCTACCTGAAAGTGTAAAGAGAAAAATATGTCAAGACATAGACTTACCTTGATCTCTTCCTTTAGCACTGTTGTGTAGTTGTAATTGAAATGTCCTTTTTAAAAGTGTGCCCTGTATTTTTTTTTACTACAGGTCAGCTTGGAAATGAAATGTAGTAACTCATTGCATTTTTCTGCAGATTTGCAATTGTAATTATTTTATTGTGCTTTAGGTAAGTAGAGTACATAATGTATGGTGTATGGGCCCTTCATGGGAATCTGATGTGGAGGTAAATTGGGGAGAGTTCACATAAGTTCTGCTGTATACATTGGAAAGGTGTATATAAACCTCAAGGCGATCATATAGCTAATTTTCACCTATGAAACATAAAATTACTTCCCCAGTGGTAGCAGGTAGGCTTTCGTATGATTCTCATATACAAAAGCAAGGAGCTCAATTGATAAAAAATATGGACTTGGAAGAATTGAAAGCTTACAGGGACTGGGAACTCTTTCACAGTGTTTGTATCCACAGATACTAGCATAACGGTATATAATTTTGGCTGAGGCTTATAGACATTGTCACAGTATAATTATAATCAGTAAATATAATATAAAACATCATCAGCAGAGTACCCATATCACCTGTAACATTAATTGCTTCCTTCTATTAGACCCAAGACTATTTAATAGAATGTTTTAAGTTGGAAAAAAAATGATTTACCAATTTAATTCATTAACGTCAGAATTAGATAAAAAGATAATCATGGGAAGTTAGAGACAATTTGTTATTTTACAATTCTGATTCTTCCCTCAAGCTTCCAGACAGCACTTCAGAAAGAAAATCTGAGCCTTGAGTTTCGTACTTCAGCTGCCACAAAAATGAAGTGACTCAAAAGAAGATGTACTTTTAAAATGATGCAGATGCTGGTTGCACTGTTTAAAATATCTTATTGGCAAGACTCTACCAGTTTAACCATACAGAGTGGCAATGGCCCAAAAATACTAATCAGCAAAGACAGAAAATTTACTTAAGTAAGTTGGGTGTAGATGGCTTGGTTTTACATGATGCTGCCAAGCTATTTTTATTGTCGTAGTCTAGGCTTTGGCCAAAAGTTAGGAACAAAATATAAGCACATGTAAACTTCAAAGATGTTTTACGTTTGAGCTAAACCCAAACTGTGTTGACATTTCCATGTCTGAGTTCAGAAGCTATCAATTTTATGGCATTTTAAAACCTTGGCATAAGTTTGTGTCTGTAAATAGCACAAGAAACAAAAGAATAAACAAAACAGAAGTCCAGAGTGAAGCGTTAGGCTTTTGGGGAGTTCTGAGGGCAATCTTAAGAGATTTTTTTCTGTTCTGCTTCCAGTAGCAGAGAAACTATAACCATATAGCTGATTAACCCTTTGGTTAATCTTTTTTAATAAATAACAAGGGTGTCATTCCCAATTTCAGCTGAAGAATGCTGATTTATATGCAGTGAAGATCTATCTCTTATTATAAAACTTCACTTAGAAGTAAGTTGGTGGGTAGCAGAGGAGCATTGTCTTGATTTAGAACAATGTGATATTGAGGGTAATCTGTCTATTTACAACTGATTATTTCTGTTTGATTCTGGTGACTCATGTCTCTATGAACTGGTATCAGGCTATAAATTGCATTTAAATATGGGGTTTGCCTGTTTGCATGATATCGCTTTAACTTCATCTTGGACTGAAAACATGTGGGATTGATCACAGGGCTAATGAGAAAACTTAATTTTTCATAGCCCTCTGTGACACAGAAGAGCCGCTGAACGAAGAGTGGGTAACTGGTCAGGACCAGTCCTTTGTTTCAAGGCTGAACTGTTGGAGGAGGTAGCTAGGCAATAGGACATTGACTCTGATACATCAGCACTATCAGGGCTATGCCCTGACAGAACCTGATGCTGTTTTTCACGAAGGCCATTTTGTGAGAAAGAAGAAATTCAGTGCAAGAAATAGTGCTTCTAAAGAATGCGTTTGTAAATGCCCTGCTAAAAACCTGATGAACATGAAGGTAACTAAAATCTGACTGTGGCCCATACTGTACACTAATCTTGCTCTGTTAACACATAACATATGTTTCTTCTATATACATGCGATTTAGTGAATAAGTAAAAGTCCAACTGCGAAGAGATTTCTGGACATATAATAGCAAATGTGGTTTACAAAAGCGTGAAATAGAAAGTTGCAAAATTTTACTTCATATTCATGAATTAGAGGGTCTCATGTGATGCTTATGAATATACAGTATGCATAAATTGTAGATTAAGGTCTAGATTCTACTCAAGAAATCAGCAATTATTCAGACTAGTTTTTATCTCCTAACAGCACCTTATTACATGAATTGGTGCTGGAGTCACTAGGGCTGTTCTAGTCTTTAACAGTTTTTTTGCTATGTGATAACCACCAGCATGCTTCACAGTAGTACTTTTGTCATGTGTTCATTGACTATATATATATTGTTGCCCAGTACAAAGGTATCAAAGCTTTGCCTTTTTGGAGTACTCTTTTTAAACTGATGAGACTTTTACAGAAGAAAACGACGACTCGCTTTGAATTAATATAATAGAATATGACTCTCATTATAGGAATAACCTCTTTAATCTTTCTTGTGATCTTCCCAAGGGTACAGTGTTGATGATAGGGGAGGGAATGCATAGCTATTGCACTCATGTGGGAGAAACACAGCACACAATGTCACAAGACAATCTCTAAATAGTTCTCCAGTATCCCTACAGAAAAAGCACAGCTCATTCAAAATGCAAATCTAACAGGCATAAACCTCAGTACAGCCACTTGTCTGAGAATGGAGCAGAAGTGTTTACTTTTTTTTTTTTCTCTACTCTGAGGAGTAATTTATAACAACAATATTCATTCTGTCTAAGCAGTCTCTGGCACCAGAGTATGCATATCAGCAATTGTAATACAGTCATTCACTATTGGCACTTCAGGCCAATAAAGTTTATTTCACTTGGAGTGCTGACATGGCTGTCTGCAAACAAGGCTCTGAGAACTAAGACAGCTGGAACGTCATTAAAGAATATTGACTTTCTCTCTTCTTTTTTATCTTTTTCCCTTTGGTAGAACTTTAGTGCATTTAAGAATGCTAGTCACCTCCCAAAACATGAAAGCAAAACTGGCAAAATCTATTTTTGTGTTTTCCTCCATGTATATCCCAAGTGACGTAAAACAGTGAAGCAGATTAAACCATGCAACAGATTTGGGGAAGAAAAAAGAAGTTTTTATATGTTGCCCAGATGGTTCTATCAGAGATTTCATAGAGGCTTTTGGTGAGTTTAAAGCTGGCTGTGTAGGGAGGGGCTGATAATTAATAATTTAGTACCTTTGGCACGATCAATATGACTAATTTGTTATGTCTGCAGAGCTAATTCTTATTCCTCTGTGAGCCAAAGACTTGAAAAATTGAAGTAACAATTTAAAAGGAAAAGCATTTATAGGGATTAAGGGGAATTGATTGATTCTGTTTTAAGTTTAAGAAGAATTGATAATCTAAGAATAAATTTAAGGACTTTTACAATTGTAGCATGTGCAACTTGAAGAACTTGCTACTTCACTTTTGTTACTACTAGAAGTGATTTCTGAAAATAGGACTTCTCAACCGATGCACATTTGTGTTATTTAAAAAAAACACTCTTGCAGTAGCACCCCTCTGGTCTGATTCTGTTATAGAGACTCTGTAGAAGGAGTCCTGAGCAGTCCCTACTGTGAAGTTACATAGCTCACTACAGACTAGAGTAATGTGGGAAGCTGAGTTCCAGCCAAAGGTGAGGGAGTTTGAAAGAATTGTCTTCATCTCCATTTCTTTCCTGAACTATTCAAGCCATTGAGCAAAGTTCATCCCAGAGTAATAGCGTATGTCCTTCATAGAGGTTTCCGTGCTGGCTCAGGCTCAATAGGAAGAGCCTTGAAGAGCAAATGCCACAGATAAAGGTTTGCAAGGGCAGAAAGCAGCCACACCCTCTTGTTTAGTGAAAGGTGAAGGACCAAGTGCAAATCTATGGCGTGGAAACACCAGGCAGTGTTACCAGTGGTATTCCTATCCATCTGCTCCATCTGCTCCATCTACCGCCTAAAGCGCCTTCATATGCTCAGCTCACAATCGTTGGTGTGAACCTTCCCCAAATGACAGACCCTTCGACCAGCAGTTCTCGCTCTTTTTCTGATGGCAATCATCACAGTTACAGGGCGGGACTGGTTTCCTCTTCTTTCTCATTGATCTGCATTTTCATGATCTTTGTATTAGCATTTCATGCCTTCAGGTCATTCCTTGCGGGACAGAATGGTATTGTCTGCCATATAATGATGAGAAGGCATCTCTTTGCAGCATGGATTAAAAGGAAAGACAGAAATAGGATGTTTTATGCAGAAAAAGAACTAAGAAAAAAGGCTCGTGGAAAAATTGGATCACACTCAAGAGGAAATTACCAAGAGAAATTAATGGTGAAATTGATCTCTTGTGATGTTTTCAGCTATTAAAGAACAGAATATTATTTTTTACTATAGAAAATTCAAAAAGCATTATTACCCAAATGTCAGTGTGTAGAGTGTACTAGAATGGGTTCCATTTCATACAAAGGGGAATCAAAGCTGAAGAATTCTTGCAAAATGTTTGAATAACAACTATACTATACCATGCAGGGGAATTACAACTTGCAGAACACAGCTTGAAGAAATGTCAGCATGGTCTTGCAGTACTTGGTGCAAAGAAATGTATTACACTGCTGTAATTAAAATACATGTATAAGATTTTAGTCCTCAGTCACTGGCAAAGGACTGTGAAGCACAAATTATTTCAATGTTTTATTAACACCTGAACCCTGAAGGAAAGCTATGCTAAGAGCAGCCCCTATTAACATGTTCAACCAGTTTCTCAATTTTTTTTTTACAGGAAGTTGGTTGTTGTTATTTTTGGTTGCTTGTTTTGCTTTAATAATTGTCAGATTTCTAGGGAGGAGTGGGCATTCAGTCGCTTTTCTAATTCTTTATGCACTTCACTTGCTTGCAAGTACATCACTAGCACAAATACATGTATATATATACATGTCCTTAAAAACAGTAAAGCCAGTTGTACCTCAGCATCTGGTTGGTTTGGCTTGTGAAGTGTGCAGAATAGCACTCTGGAGATTAGGACAGTTATGTTCTTTTTCATGTGATAGTAGTAAGTAAGTAAGTTATTAGAAGAACTGGAATAGGCACTGCAAAATAAAGCTATTTTCATTGTATATGAAGCAATTTCATTTCTAATTGCAGTAACATTGGGCTTAGTAGATTTCCTAAACAAAAGAAAGTCAATAACAAGAATTCTTCATAATGATGCAAAAAAATCTGGTATTATACAAGGGCAACTGATCCTTGGATTATTAACAAGAATAAGTAATCTTCATGCACATGTATGCACCTAATTTACTCCTTTCTATACAGGTGTAAGATGTACAAGTGTTCTGCTTTTCACATACACTTTGAAATTATATAAAATTATATAAAAAAATAACACCATGCAAGAAAACAGTGAATCCAGGCCCTGTATGTACAGTGGAGAACAATGTTTTTGAATTTAGGATAGAGGTAAATGTGAAGTCTTTCTTCGACAGAAGTAATGGAAAAGGATGTTGGTGGAAAATCCTGCCCAATGTAATCTACTAATGAATAAATGGCAACTAGCAGAAGTACTAATTATAGTGGAATTGTCTTTTTTTCAACACTACTTAATGGTTTTTATTTTATAGTCTCAGAATGTTCCTATGTCATTCACTGGTGACTTCATGTGTTTTTAGACTCATATTGCATTATTTTTGTTAAAAAAATATTAAATTATTAAATAAAGAGATTGCCAGGAAAACTGGCAGCCTTTTAGTCAGGGTTAAAAATCGGAGCTAATTTTACACAGACTACTTATGCTCCAGGATTCCTCCTACATTTCAGAGAGTTAATGTAATACTGAAGTTGCAACACGCTTCCACAGTGTTTCTACTTTTTCTACTGCAGTCCATGTCAAAACACTAATATATAATAACTTCAACCTTCAGAAAATTTGCCTAGCATTTTTCTTAGGTCTTGAAGCACTGAGCAACAAATTAGGACTATGACTGTCAGGCCAACTAAAAAAAAAAAAATCTATGCTGGGTTCTTCTCCTCAACAGTACTATATTAGCGATTTTTTCCTAATTGAAGGGCCTCAGCTGACCTAGTACTTCAGGAACCACACCATGGAGATTTTTAAACTTTTAGAAAACCTAATGACAGCAAAATAATCTACCAGCAGGAATAAACTGATTATTAACTGAAGCTACCACCATCCCAAAGTCCTTGCCTTCCAAATAGAGAAAAACAAATGGCTGAAATAAACTTTCTGGTGGAAATATTTTGGGCTGTATCTCAAATAAAATACAGCTTTCAGAGTGGTGACAAGGTTGTAACAAAATCCTGGTCAAGATTTTCCAATGGCTGCTGGATATCAATAGCAAAAAAACCCAAAAAACCTGCAAGCTGCCCCAAATCTCTAGTCAATCCAGAAAATGTTGACTTTTATATTACTCTGGCTTTTGTTTGGTTTTTGCATTAGGTATAATGGCAAAACCTCTGGATTGCAATGCTTCTACAAACTCTGTTTTAACTGGTCTAAACTACAGATATTACAAAAATCAAAGTAAGTGTTATTTTTATAAAGTATATTGAAAATTGACATAACCAAACTACAAAAACTACTGAAAAAGTTGTACGTGCCTCAACAT